>NC_135810.1:1655051-1657551 GCF_964213995.1 Mustelus asterias | reverse complement strand
GGATAGAGAGAGACTGGGATAGAGAGAGAGAGAGAGACTGGGATAGAGAGAGGGAGAGAGAGAGACTGAGATAGAGAGAGAGAGACTGGGATAGAGAGAGACTGGGACAGAGAGAGAGAGACTGGGATAGAGAGAGAGAGAGGCTGGGATAGAGAGAGAGAGAGAGAGACTGGGATAGAGAGAGGGAGAGAGAGAGACTGAGATAGAGAGAGAGACTGGGATAGAGAGAGCAAGCCTGGGGTAGAGAGAGAGACTGGCATAGAGAGAGAGACTGAGATAGAGAGAGAGACTGGGATAGAGAGAGAGATTGAGACAGAGAGAGAGACTGAGATAGAGAAAGAGACTGGGATAGAGAGAGCAAGCCTGGGGTAGAGAGAGAGACTGGGATAGAAAGAGAAAGAGAGAGACTGGGATAGAGAGAGAGAGAGAGAGACTGAGATAGAGAGAGAGACTGGGATAGAGAGAGAGAGAGACTGGGATAGAGAGAGACTGAGATAGAGAGAGAGACTGGGATAGAGAGAGCGAGCCTGGGGTAGTGAAATCTGGGATAGAGAGAGCGAGCCTGGGATAGACAGAGAGAGAGAGAGAGAGACTGGGATAGAGAGAGAGAGAGAGAGACTGGGATAGAGAGAGACTGAGATAGAGAGACTGGGATAGAGAGAGAGAGAGCCTGGGATAGAGAGAGAGAGAGAGAGAGAGACTGGGATAGAGAGAGAAAGACTGGGACAGAGCGAGAGAGAGAGTGGGAGAGAGAGACTTGGATAGAAAGGGAGAGTTTGGGATAGAGAGAGAGAGTCTGGGATAGAGAGAGAGAGGGAGACTGGGTTAGAGAGAGTCTGGGATGGAGAGAGAGAACCTGGGATAGACAGAGAGAGAGCCTGGGGTAGAGAGAGGGGGAGCCAGGGTAGAGGGAGGGGATTCCGGGATAGAGAGTGGGGGAGCCCGGGGTCAAGAGGGGGGAAGCCTGGGGTAGAGAGGGGGGGAGCCCGGAGTAGAGAGGGGGGAGCCCGGGGTGGGGGGGGGGGAGCCCGGGGTAGAGAGAGGTGGAGCCCGGTGTGGGGGGGGGGGTGCCCAGAGGAGAGGGGGGGGGAGCCCAGGGTAGAGAGAGGGGGAGCCCGAGGTAGAGAGAGGGGGAGCCCGGGTAGAGACGGGGGGGAGCCCGGGGTCGAGAGGGGGGAGCCTGGGGTAGAGGGGGGGGGGAGCCTGGGGTAGAGAGGGGGGAGCCTGGGGTGGAGAGAGGGGGCGCCTGGGGTAGAGAGAGGGGAGCCTGGGGTAGAGAGAGGGGGAGCCTGGGATAGAGAGAGGGGAGTCTGGGGTAGAGAGAGGGGGAGCCTGGGGTAGAGAGAGGGGGAGCCTGGGGTAGAGAGAGGGGGAGCCTGGGGTAGAGAGAGGGGGGAGCCTGGGGTAGAGAGAGGGGGAGCCCGAGGTAGAGAGAGGGGGAGCCCGGGGTAGAGACGGGGGGGAGCCCGGGGTCGAGAGGGGGGAGCCTGGGGTAGAGGGGGGGGGGAGCCTGGGGTAGAGAGGGGGGAGCCTGGGGTGGAGAGAGGGGGCGCCTGGGGTAGAGAGAGGGGAGCCTGGGGTAGAGAGAGGGGGAGCCTGGGATAGAGAGAGGGGAGTCTGGGGTAGAGAGAGGGGGAGCCTGGGGTAGAGAGAGGGGGAGCCTGGGGTAGAGAGAGGGGGAGCCTGGGGTAGAGAGAGGGGGGAGCCTGGGGTAGAGAGAGGGGGGAGCCTGGCGTAGAGAGAGGGGGAAGCCACACCCCTGCACATTCTCCCATCAAACTCCATCCTCGACTCGTCACCTTCCTCGAAACCTCCCAAAACCCTCCCCTCAGTAAGCCTGTCCCTCCCTCTCCATCCCTCTCGGCCCCCTCCCTCCCTCCAAGACCAGCTCCTCTCCTTTCACCCACCCCACTCAGTACCCCCCACTCCCTCAATGTCCCCAACCCCATGCAATGTCCCCCAGCCCCCAAGGGCCATGCCACCTCGCACTGCCTCAACCCCTCCTGTCCTTCACTCCTCCCCCACCTCACACCATCTCCCACCCCCACTCATTCCCTCACCCAGCTCCATCCCTCCCCTTCCTCCCCCACCCCCCCCTCTGACCCCCCACACTCTCCCGCTCACCCCCCACTCTCCCCCTCACCCCCCACTCTCCCCCTCACTCCCCACACTCCCCCTCACCCCCCCAATCTTCCACTCACCCCCCACTCTCCCCCTCACCTCCCAATCTCCCCCTCACCCCCCCACTCTCCCCATCAGCCCCCCCACTCTCCCCCTCACCCCCCCACTCTCCCCCTCACCCCCCCACTCTCCCCCTCACCCCCCCACTCTCCCCCTCACCCCTCCCCACTCTCCCCCTCACCCCCCACTCTCCCCCTAACCCCCCACTCCTCCCCTCACCCCCCCCCACTCTCCCCCTCAGCCCCCCCACTCTCCTCCTCAACCCCCACTCTCCCCCTCACCCCCCCCACTCTCCCCCTCACCCCCCCCACTCTCCCCT
>NC_135810.1:1442701-1654851 GCF_964213995.1 Mustelus asterias | reverse complement strand
CATCCCTCACTCCCCCTCACCATCCCTCACTCCCCCTCACCATCCCTCACTCCCCCTCACCATCCCTCACTCCCTCTCACCATCCCTCACTCCCTCTCACCATCCCTCACTCCCTCTCACTCCCCTTCACCATCCCTCACTCCCCCTCACCATCCCCTCACTCCCCCTCACCATCCCTCACTCCCCCTCACCAGCTGTGCCTGTGTCCTAGCTTGTCCCAAGTCCTGGTCACCTAAGTGCTGGCTGAACACTTTGATCCTGGTTTGCCAATGTTTCCATTGTAAAATTGCCATCCTTACATTCAGAAGCTTGCATGGCATTGTCCCTCCCTGTCTCTGTAAGCTTCACCAGCCTGAGATCTCTGCTCCAACAACTCCAGCTTCTTCACTCCATCGCTGGCAGCTCAGCCTTCAGCTGCCTGGACCCTAAGCTCTGGAATTTCTTCCCTCAATTTCTCTGTTTCTCTCCTTTAAGACACTCCTTACAACCCATCCCTTCGATCAAGCTTTCGGTTATTACCCCTGAAACTCCTCCCGAGTCTGGATGTCAAAATCTGTCTGTTGAAGCTCCTGTAAAACACGCTGCGATGTGACGAGTGCTGTGTCAATGCAAGTTGCTCATTGCAGAGGAAGCAGAGGGCTGGGTGTATTCCTCCTTGGTTTTGAAGCGGTAATCCCAACTCCCCCCAAGTAACAATGAAAGCTGCCGTGTAAAAGATGCTCTGTATTATATGTATTTTTAAAAAAGTAGCCCGGGGAGAGATTTAGAAAGTGTACATTTTGGAGGGAGTTTGGGAATCTATTCTGTGAGCTTGAATGACTTGTATCTTTCTCAGCTGTGTGTGCCGCACGGTTATTGTGTCTGGTCTGTCAGTGCTGCCATGTGTTTCCTGCAAAGCGAATGCACAGTTGCAGTTAACCTCAGCTTGCCCAGATTCACTGTTCTCATACATCCAGCATGACTGCGATCTGTCTAGGAAGATACAGACTTTAAACCACCTCATCCACACCCCCCCCCCTCCCCCACCCCCATGGGAGAGCCGCAGGGAGAAGTTCGCAGCAGGGATCAGGGGCAACCTGATACATTTTGAATTTAAAAAAACATTTTTTTGTGAGCTACTTGTTCACAGTGTCACAGTTACCTTTTTAGCAGGTTCACGCTAACAAGCTGTACAGTGGCAGTTCCACCATGATTCCACTGGGAATCCGGTCCCTGGTGTGGTTCGAAGCCACTGACACCAGTATCATCATACTCCCTGCCGGGTTTTTGATAGCTTTGAGCACACTGTGGTCATGGGAGAATAGTTTGCTAGGTTCAGTCTGTCGAGAGCGCTATTCTGTGGAACCTGCTGAGGTTCTGTACAGGAGAAAGACTGGAGATGTCTGTGAAACTTCAATCTTCTCTTTGTTCTCCTCTCTCCAGTATTCCCACATCCGTTTTCCTGTTATGAATACCGGACAGTCATTCTTTAGGAGTTCAGAGCGCAAGCTTCCTTGTAATTTATGACACCGTAATTATCTTGAAATTGACTTATGAACGGCTGCCCACGTGTTCTTGTAACATCCAAGACGTTGAACTATTTATGTTTGCGGGTGTAATGTTTGCAAATTAAAATTATTTTTAACAGTTAAGACAATAGAATGGCGGAACCTCTTTTGCAACAATGTCGATCAGTAATACAATAAAAAACCTGCAAATGATGGAAATCAAAATACAATGAATACTGAGGCTGTCAGGCAGCATCTGTAAAGAGAGGGTGGAATTCTCCCAGCCGAATGTGACGGGGGGGGGTGGGGGTGGGGGGTGGAGGCTGAAAAAGGAGGGGGGGGGGCAATGTGGAGGGAGGGCTGTGCAAGGAGAGGGAGAAAGGTGAGGGTTCACGATGGCAGGCAGAAGGGTAAGGATGATGAAGAATGGAAGGCAGAGGGAAGAGTGAGGGGAGGGAAGCTGCACCCCGACAAAGCTGCAGGAAAAGCTCACAGACCAGGGGGTCAAAGAGAAACCACATTGTTCACTGGAAGGGGATGCACAAAGACTCCAAATGTGGGTAGAGGTCCCAGCGGGGTATGGGTACCTTGTGGGTGATGGGTCTCGGAGGGGTGGTAGGGGGGTTAAATTGAGGAACAGATTTCTCCTTGAAGCTGCCAGCCTTTTCCCTCTGGGTTGCTGACATCCTGCACGGTCTGGTGACGACAACTGGGCTGTGAGTGAGCTGGACTGGGCTTTAAATATGGCAGCAGGGCCTTTGAACCCACCAGCTGAGGGTGGGGAGGACAGGGGATGAATCAGCTGCCAGCCCACCAGGAGAGTCAGAGAGAAACGCGCCTGTGTGTGAATACTGAGATTCCAGGTGGAGTATCTGGCCGGAAAACCCAGCTTTCCGGTCAGTGGGACGGGTGCCTCCGGACAGCCCCCACCCCTCCATCCCCCATCCCAGCCTCAGAATGGGAGAATTCCACCTGGGGTTAAAGTTTCAGGTCGATGATCTTTCATCAGAACTCTGGAAGGTCGACTCCGTTTGTCTCCACAGATGCTGCCTGACCTGCTGAGTATTTCCAACAGCTTGATTTTTGTTTGTGTGAGTCAGTGGGAGAGGGTTTGCCACGCTGAAAGGAGATGCAACCCTCTCACTTCAGCGTGGTCATTGAAAATCCTAGGTTCAGCAGGCTGCAAACACAATCCTTTTAATAATGTGCACTCCACCTGTGTGTACTCACATTTTAAATCCAATATCAAAGGCAACAGACACTAGAACATAGGATGAGTGAATGTGAACTTTTCTAATTCAGAATTTCTGTCCCTCTGGACCTGTGGATGAAACTCATTCTCATCTCCTCCTGTTCTAGATCCAGGTACTGGGCTTTTATTCCCCTTCCCTCCATCCCTCCCTTGATTTGATTTGATTTATTATTGTCACAAGTATTAGTATACAGTGAAAAGTATTGTTTCTTGCGCACTGCACAGGCAAAGCATACCGTTCATAGAGTGCATAGGGGAGAAGGGAAGGAGAGAGTGCAGAATGTAGTGTTACAGTCATAGCTAGGGTGTAGAGAAAGATCAATTTAATATGAGGTAGGTCCATTCAAAAGTCTGACAGCAGCAGGGAAGAAGTTATTCTTGAGTCGGTTGGTGCGTGACCTCAGACTTTTGTATCTTTTTCCCAATGGGAGAAGGTGGAAGAGAAAATGCCCAGGGTGCGTGGGGTCCTTAATTATGCTGGCTGCTTTGCCGAGACAGCGGAAAGTGTAGACAGAGTCAATGGATGGGAGGCTGGTTTGTGTGATGGACTGGGCTACATTCACAACCCTTTGTAGTTTCTTGCAATCTTGAACAGAGCAGGAGCCCATACCAAGCTGCGATACAGCCGAAAATAATGCTTTCCATGGTGCATCTGTAAAAGTTGCTCAGAGTCGTAACACACGCTGCCAAATTTCCTTAGCCTCCTGAGAAAGTAGAGACTTGTTTAACTATAGCATCAGTGTGGAGGGATCAGGACAGGTTGTTGGTGATCTGTACACCTAGAAACTTGAAGCTCTTGACCATTTACATTTCATCCCCATTGATGGAGACAGGGGCATGTTCTCCACTACACTTCCTGAAGTCGATGACTATCTTCTTCATTTTCTTGATATTGAGGGAGATACTCCCTCCGTCTTTCCCTCCCTTCTCTCCCTCCCTCCCCCCCTCTCTCTGTGTTAATTGCCCCTGCATCTCGCACCTTCTCCATTGAACTGTTTTCCTAGATTATTGCCATCTGCTGCCACAAGCTATTGGAGAGGTGTGTACAACACTGCCTCCTTGTTTTAACAGTTCGTAGAATACCTACAGTGCAGAAGGAGGCCGTTCAGCCCATCGAGTCAACAGTTGTTGAAATATTGAGGAAAATATATTCCCTCACTTTGACAATTGTTTGGACACACACCATAGCATCAGTTAACTCTCGGGCTAATTGGTTTGTTTTTGGTATCGATTCTCCAGTTCTAACCAAGAGTAAAATGTCCTCATTTCTTCACAAAGTGACAAATCAGAATTGTTGATGAGAAATGGACATTAATCTGTGGATGTTACAGGGAAATCAAAGTAAAACCATCAGGCGCGATCTTACTGGCCATTCACGCCTCGCTCCCACTGCAGCGAGGTTGGAGAATTTGTTGGCCAACTAAAACTCCATCCACTGCAGCGGGATGGGAAAATCCTGCAACGTGAACGGTGATAAGATTCCGGCCAACACGGTTCACCATCTCAGAATGTCCCAAAATGCTTCCTAGCCAATGAAGCACTTTTGAAATGTAGTCGCCATTTTAACTGAGGAAAGAAACTGCGCACAACATTTGAGGTGTGGTCCCGCCAATCCCTATTCCTATACTCAAATCCTCTCACTATGAAGGCCAACATACCATTTGCCTTCTTCACCACCTGCTGCACCTGCCTGCTTACCTTCAGCGATAGGTGTTCCAGGGCACTCAGGTCTCGTTGCACATTCCCCTTTCTCAATCTACCATTCAGATAATATAAAAGCAAAATACTGCGGATGCTGGAATCTGAAACAAAAACAGAAAAAGCTGGAAAATTTCAGCAGCTCTGACGAAGGGTCATCTAGACTCGAAACATTGGCTCTATTCTCTCCCCACAGATGCTGTCAGACCTGCTGAGATTTTCCAGTATTTTCTGTTTACATTCTGATAATAACCTGCCTTCCTGTTTTTGCTACCAAAGTGCATAACCTCACATTCATCCACATTATACTGAATCTGCCATGCATTTGCCCAGTCACTCAACTTGTTCAAATCACAATGAAGCATCTCTGCATCTGAAAATGTAAAAATTGAATTTCTATTATTCCAACTGTCAGCAGAACAGTCTTTCGGATGAAATGTCGAACTAAGACTCTGCCCTTTCAAGTGAAGGGCAGAGTTTGAGAAAGATCATGGAAGTTCGTCCTGGTCCAATATTTGTCCTTCAGCTGAATCACTAAAACAGCTGATCTGGTCATGATCACATCACTGTTTGTGGGATCTTGTTGTGTGCAAATTGTTTCCTGTGTTACAATATTGACTACACAGAAAGAAGTACTTCATTGGCTTTGTGATATCCTGAAGACATGAAAACTGCGATAGAAATGCAAGGCTTTCTTTCTAAAGAGGGTTGCACGAATATTACACAGCATTTCAGAATTGTTGAAGTTGTACAAGACATTGGTAAGGCCACACTTGGAATACTGTGTGCAATTCTGGTCGCCCAATTATAGAAAGGATATTATTAAACTAGAAAGAGTACAGAAAAGATTTACTAGGATGCTACCGGGACTTGATGGATTGAGTTATAAGGAGAGGCTGGACAGGCTGGGACTTTTTTCCCTGGACTGTAGAAGGCTGAGGGGTGATCTTATGGAGGTCTATAACATAATGAGGGGCATAGATAAGGTAGATCAGTGGTTCCCAAAGGGTGCGGTGCACCACACTGGTGCGGCGAGAGAGGATGGCAAGTGTGGCGGGGAGATTCAAGGACAATCAAAGAAATATTTAAACATGGATAGATATTTTTCCAAAGTGAGAGCAAGAGCATCAAGTGATGCTGAGGACGATCCGAGTCCACGTTGTGATCCAGAATCGCCGTTCGAACAGAGTGCCGAAGAAGAGTCGTTTAATTCTACACCAGTAGCAGGCCCAAGCAAACCTCCAAAAAAGAAAGTTTGTCGACAATATATGGATAGCTATCTGAGTCTCGGTTTCACATGGACTGGAGATTAAAACGTACTTCGGCCTATGTGTTTGATCTGTGGTGAGAAGCTTTCCAATTCCAATATGGTCCCAAGCAAGATGAAAAGACATCTGTTGTGAAAATATGGAAATCTGGCAAACAAGGATTTTCCATATTTTGAAAGGCTTTTGGAACGGCAGAAATGCCAACGATCATATTTCGAAAAACGAATGGCAGTCTCAGATAAGATGCAGATTGCATCTTACCAAGTGGCTGAATTGATTGCTCAACAGACAAAGCCACATACAATAGCTGAAAAATTGATTCAGCCTGCCTGCAGCTTGATTGTGAAAACTTTGTTTGGTGATGATGCTGAGCGAAGAGTTACGGAAATTCATTTGTCTGACAATACAATTCGCAGAAGAATAGTTGATATGTCAGCTAATATTGAGAAGCGTGTTTCCGAAAGTATGAAGAATTCTAAATTTGCCATTCAAGTTGATGAATCGACCGACATTAGTGGAAAAGCACAGTTGCTTGCCTATATCAGATTCATTCACAATGACGAAATAATCACACAGTTTCTATTTTGAAAGGAACTTGAAAAACATGCCAGAGGACAAGATATTTTCCAAACCTTGTCCGAATATTTGGAAAAAGTTGAGATTTCATGGGATTCTTGTATTGGAATTTGTACGGATGGAGCGCCATGTATGATAGGGAATGAGAGAGGCTTGGCGGCACTCATCAAACAGAAAAATCCGGATGTAATATCAACTCACTGTTTTTTACACAGAGAGGCATTAATCACCAAGACCCTTGTAGCTGATTTGAAGTTGGTTCTGGATCAGACTGTGCGCATTGTGAACTTCATCAAAGCAAAACCACTAAAGGCGCGGTTATTTGCTCAACTCTGCAAAGACATGGAATCAAAACATCAATGCCTAATTCTGCACTCGGAGGTTCGCTGGATGTCCTGCGGAAAAGTTTTAAATCGGGTGTTGGAACTGAAGAACGAATTAAGAGAATTTTTGGAACAAGAAGGGAACCCATTGTACCACCAACTGGATGACAATGACTGGTGTGCAAAGCTGGCATATTTGGCCGATATCTTTTCCCGGTTGAATGTGCTCAATGCCAGTATGCAAGGCCGCGATGACAATATCCTCACAACTACAGACAAACTAACTGCATTAAAAAAAAAGCTTCAGCTCTGGCTCGGAAGAGTGATGCAACATAACCTCGAAATGTTCCCACTGGTAAAAAGTTTTAAAACGAGCAATGAATTGTACGGCCTCATACGGGAACATCTTGCAACACTGGTAGAAAAGATAGAAACATAGAAAACTACAGCACAAAAACAGGCCCTTCGGCCCCACAAGTTGTGCCGAACATATCCCTACCTTTTAGGCCGACCTATAACCCTCCATCCTATTAAGTCCCATGTACTCATCCAGGAGTCTCTTAAAAGACCCTATTGAGTTTGCCTCCACCACCACTGACGGCAGCCGATTCCACTCACCCACCACCCTCTGTGTGAAAAACTTACCCCGAACATTTCCCCTGTACCTACCCCCCAGCACCTTAAACCTGTGTCCTCTCGTAGCAGCCATTTCCATCCTGGGAAAAAGCCTCTGAGAGTCCACCCGATCTATGCCTCTCAACATCTTATATACCTCTATTAGGTCTCCTCTCATCCTACGTCTCTCTCCAAGGAGAAAAGACCGAGCTCCCTCAGCCTATCCTCATAAGGCATGTCACTCAATCCAGGCAACATCCTTGTAAATCTCCTCTGCACCCTTTCAATCTTTTCCACATCCTTCCTGTAGTGAGGCGACCAGAACTGAGCACAGTACTCCAAGTGGGGTCTGACGAGGGTCTTATATAGCTGCATCATTATCGCCGGACTCCTAAACTCAATCCCTCGATTGATAAAGGCCAGCACACCATACGCCTTCTTAACCACCTCCTCCACCTGCGGGGCCGATTTTAGAGTCCTATGGACCCGGACTCCAAGGCCCTTCTGATCCTGTACAGTACTAAGAGTCTTTCCCTTTATATTGTACTCCTTCATCCCATTTGACCTGCCAAAATGGACTACTATGCATTTATCTGGGTTGAAGTCCATCTGCCACTTCTCCGCCCAGTCTTGCATCCTATCGATGTCCCTCTGTAACTTCTGACATCCCTCCAGACTATCCACAACCCCACCAACCTTCCCATCGTTGATCATTACTTCCCATCGTTGTCTTCAGAAAAATTCGACTGGGTTAGAGACCCCTTTGCGAATTCCAGCTGTTCAGGTCTGACATTGGATGAGGAGGAGGAAATGGCCTGCGTTTCGAGTGATTGCACCTTGAAAATGAAACACGGGAGTATCCACTGGACACTTTTTGGATATACAACCAGAAACAGTATCCACGCATCTCTTCAAGAGCATTAGCTATTCTTCTACAGTTCTCCACGACATATTGTTGTGAACAGGGATTTTCAGCTCTGACAAATATCAAAGACCAGAAAAGAGAAAGGCTTCTTTGTGTTGATGAGGAGATGAGAGTTTGTTTGTCTCAAATTAGACCGAATATAAATGAGATTACCTGACAAAAACAAGCTCACACCTCTCATTGAGTTTGTATACTTACTTAAGGTTACATATGTAAGAGGCTCGTCTATAAGTATATTTTGGGAATGAATCATGTTTTTATGTAGCTGCATTGTTTCATACTTTCTGGATGTCCCATGATCATATTATAAAGTAGTTGTGTTCTATGTTATGGATCAAGCACTGCTAGGAGTTTTTTTTTTTGTTTTTGAATGTATTTCTTATCAATAAAAAATCTGGTGTGGCGCAAGCAAATTTTTATTCCGAAAGTGCAGCCCAGTGAAAAAAGTTTGGGAACCACTGAGCTAGATAGTCAATATCTTTTCCCAAAGGTAGGAGAGTCTAAAACTAGAGGGCATAGATTTAAGGTGAGAGGGGAGAGATACAAAAGGTTCCAAAGGGGCAATTTTTTCACTCAGAGGGTGGTGAGTGTCTGGAATGAGCTGCCAGAGGTAGTAGTAGCGGCGGGTACAATTTTGTCTTTTAGAAGGCATTTAGACAGTTACATGGATAAAATGGATATAGAGGGATATGGGCCAAACGTGGGCAATTGGGACTGGCTTCGTGGTAAAACCTGGGCGGCATGGACAGGTTGGTCCAAAGGACCTGTTTCTATGCTGTAAACCTCTATGACTCTAATATTGATTTAATGGTGATTTCGCTTTTCCCAGTAACACCTTGGGACTGTTTATCGGGAGTAAACGATGTGACAGCGCTAAACTGTAACCTTTCATTATGACTTAAGACTCTTGAATAACTGTGAGATCTGTCACTTAAATCTCCAAATAGTGACAGCTGTTTCAAAGGAAATCTTTTGTGGTTAAATAAATCAACATCAGAAACATGATATAACCAGTAATTCTTTTAAAAGAAATTCATAACGAAACATGCATTGTTTACTGAGATGTTATGAGGAACTGGGGAGAGGGAGAGATTAGAAATGATTGAAGCTGAATAAAGTGACTGATTCAGATTTATTTCAGTGATTGGTGCTTACTTCAGCGAGATCTGTGAACACTTCTTTACCAGTTGCCTAGTTTTTAAAAGTTCTGTAATTTTTCAAAATGTTTACCGAAGCCTTTTTAAGGATGGTAATTACTGTTAAAAGAGTCATAGCTATGAATTGGTTACAAACTGAAATTGACTTGTTGGGTCAGTTGGAGAAAGAAAATAAAACTAAATGAGATGGACAACTGTGTTGCTTCCGAAAGCAGCTCATGGCAGGAGCAATAAGTTGCATTGATATAGCACCTCTGGCAATTGAAAGCATCTCAAGCAGCTTCACAGTGGATAGAATTTACTACCCAGCCACATCAGCAGATTTGACGACCGCTCACCAAACATGTGGTCAAAGCGGGAGCTTTTATAGAGTGACTTCAAGGAGGATAGAGAGGCAGAAATGGTTAGGGTGGGAATTTCTAGGCTTGGAGCCCAGGCAACGGAAGGCAATGGAGTGATTAAAATCCATAATGCTCGAGAAAGTAAGTAAGGTTAGTTTATTTGTTTATTGTCACAAGTTGGCTGACATTAACACTGCAAAGAAATTACTGTGAAATTCCCCTAGTCGCTACACTCCGGCGTCAGTTCAGGCCAATGCACCCTAACCAGCACGTCTTTCCGACTGTGGGAGGAAACCGGAGCACCCGGAAGAAACCCACGCAGACACGGGGAGAACGTGCAAACTCCACATAGACAGTGACCCAAGCCGGGAATCGAACCCAGGTCCCTGGCGCTGTGAGGCAGCAGCGCTAACCACTGTGCTACCAGAATTGAAGGAGCACAGAGATCTTGGAGGGTTGTAAACTGGAGGAGGTTATGGAGAGAGGAAATGGGTGGGAAGTGACCAGATAATCTATTTCACTGACATTCGTGACAATTAATTTCCCCAGGATACTGGAGAGAATACCCCTGTTCCTCTTTAACATTGTATCAGGGTTGTCCAAGGCTCTCCTGTGAGGTTGGAAAATGCTACCTCCAAGTTATAGAACCTTTCACATTCTCCGGCCATTGCAAACCTTTGCACAAATATTTTCGCTGAGGTCACTATTCTTACACCAACACAGCATGCAATCTGTGCACAGCAAGGTCCCATTATCAACAATTAAATAACCAGACATTGTGTCTGAGTGATATTGTTTGAGGGTGTAAATGTAGGCCAGGGCGCTGGGGAGAATGTCACCATTCTACAAAATAGTGAAGTGGGATCTTTAATGTTCACATGAAAGGGCAGAGAAGGTTTAACTTTTCACCTGATACATCGCACCTCTATCAATGCAGCACTCCCTCAGTACTGACCCTCTGACAGTGCGGCACTCCCTCAGTACTGACCCTCTGACAGTGCGGCACTCCCTCAGTACTGACCCTCTGACAGTGCGGCACTCCCTCAGTACTGACCCTCTGACAGTGCGGCACTCCCTCAGTACTGACCCTCTGACAGTGCGGCACTCCCTCAGTACTGACCCTCCGACAGTGCGGCACTCCCTCAGTACTGACCCTCTGACAGTGCGGCACTCCCTCAGTACTGACCCTCTGACAGTGCGGCACTCCCTCAGTACTGACCCTCTGACAGTGCGGCACTCCCTCAGCACTGACCCTCTGACAGTGCGGCACTCCCTCAGTACTGACCCTCTGACAGTGTGGCACTCCCTCAGTACTGACCCTCTGACAGTGCGGCACTCCCTCAGCACTGACCCTCTGACAGTGCGGCACTCCCTCAGTACTGACCCTCTGACAGTGCGGCACTCCCTCAGCACTGACCCTCTGACAGTGCGGTACTCCCTCAGTACAGACCCTCTGACAGTGCGGCACTCCCTCAGTACTGACCCTCTGACAGTGCGGCACTCCCTCAGTACTGACCCTCTGACAGTGCGGCACTCCCTCAGCACTGACCCTCTGACAGTGCGGCACTCCCTCAGTACTGACCCTCTGACAGTGCAGCACTCCCTCAGCACTGACCCTCTGACAGTGCGGCACTCCCTCAGTACTGACCCTCTGACAGTGCGGCACTCCCTCAGCACTGACCCTCTGACAGTGCGGCACTCCCTCAGTACTGACCCTCTGACAGTGCGGCACTCCCTCAGTACTGACCCTCTGACAGTGCAGCACTCCCTCAGTACTGACCCTCTGACAGTGTGGCACTCCCTCAGTACTGACCCTCTGACAGTGCGGCACTCCCTCAGTACTGACCCTCTGACAGTGCGGCACTCCCTCAGCACTGACCCTCTGACAGTGCAGCACTCCCTCAGTACTGACCCTCTGACAGTGCCGCACTCCCTCAGTACTGACCCTCTGACAGTGCAGCACTCCCTCAGTACTGACCCTCAGTGCAGCAGTGTTGAAGGGTCTATAAGTGACTCCATTCCCACATCAAGGTGGGTGACTCTGTACTCTCATACAGAAAGCTGTGTGAGACTGTTAGAAAGATTAAATGCAGATTCACCATCAGCACTGCAGCGCAAAGATAATCCGCCACAATAAAGAACAAAGAAAATTACAGCACAGGAACAGGCCCTTCCGCCCTCCAGGCCTGCACCAAACATGCTGCCCGACCTAACTAAAACCCCCGACCCTTCCGGGGACCATATTCCTCTATCCCCATCCTATTCATGTATTTGTCACGACGCCTCTTAAAAGTCACTACCGTATCCGCTTCCACTACCTCCCCCGGCAGCAAGTTCCAGGCACCCACCACCACTCTGTGTAAAAAACCTGCCTCGTACATCTCCTTTAAACCTTGCCCCTCGCACCTTAAGCCTATGCCCCCTGGGTAATTGACTCTTCCACCCTGGGAAAAAGCTTCTGACTATCCACTCTGTCCATGCCCCTCATAATCTTATAGACTTCTTTCAGGTTGTCCCTCAACCTCCGTCGTTCCAGTGAGAACAAACCAAGTCTCTCCAACCTCTCCTCATAGCTAATGCCCTCCATACCAGGCAACATCCTGGTAAATCTTTTCTGTCCCCTCTCCAAAGCCTCCACATCCTCTGGTAGTGTGGCGACCAGAATTGAACACTGTGTTCCAAGTGCGGCCTAACTAAGGTTGCCCCTCAAGGGCAACATGTTATGGGCAGTGCGCGCTGACATTGTCAGTAAATGCCCACATCCTGAGAATGCGTTCAAAGAAAATATTTAAGTTCTGTAATGGGAAATATTCAGAACTGTCTCCTTTATTTCTGACAAGTCCCAGCACTGTGAGGGGGTCTTTGCTGATGCTCTGCAGCAGTTTAATAGACTTGGCCTGCAAGCTAGGACCTTGTAACAGAGCTGTGTGGGCTGTATAAGGAGAGCTCTCACTTCCTTGCTCAGGATCAACCCTGGAAAACAAGTGGTGTGAAACTGGAGGGAACGTGGAGCACTGAACTGCTGTTGGCAACGTAGAAAGCAGCAGAGCTAATGCCAAGGTTTCACGTCATTAGCCCAGGCTAGTTAGCATTTTGTTTTTCATTTTGGTATGATTTTTGTGGAGATCTTTTATAGCTTGCTGTTCTTGTTACAGGATTTGTGATATGGTACATCTGGAATCTTAGTAAAATTCCTTTCATTGTTCATCATTTCCTGTAGTATTGCGTTTGATAAAGGAAGGACCTTTCCACCATCTCTCTCTCTCTCCTTGCTGTTAAATCTCCTTATTGAAATTAAATGCAGTTTTGTTTTCTCCCCTCTGTGAGTGTTGCTGTTCTGCCCATGAATGCTACATTTAATTGGGAGCTGGCCCCCCTGGGGGAAGGGGGTAGGGATGTTGACGATAACTCAGTGTTGTTGGGGGGGGGGTTGTTGGGAATGTGAACACTGGCCTTATTGATACATTCTGTTCTGAGCACTGAGAGAGAGATTTGCTTTTTAATGTGCAGAGCACGTGACCCACCAGAAACAGTTTAGTTGCCTATGCAACAGAATGGTGGGGAACGAAGGCTTTGAGCAGTGTTATATTTGGCAAGCCCACAGAATCTTTCTCCCAAATGCAGGCAGTTCAGGGAGGCAAGTGATGATGGAGCCATTCTGATACACAACATGACAAGCTTTAAACATTTTGTACAGTATCCAGAAAAAAAACTTGAATAATAGAGATAATAATTGTACCCTTTCCAGCACCATGGGATTTTAAAAATTATTTTATGGGATGTGGGTGTCGCTGGCTTGACCAGCATTTATTACCCATCCCTAACTGCCCTTGAGAAGGTGGTGATGAGCTGCCTTGAGCTACTCCAGTCCATACGCTGTTCGGGAGGGAGTTTCAGGATTTTGACCCAGTGACAGTGAAGGAACAGCCAATATATTTCCAAGTCAGGATGGTGAGTGACTTGGAGGGGAACTTGCAGGTGGTGGTGTTCCCATGTATCTGCTGCCCTTGTTCTTCTAGGTGGTATAGATCACAGATCTCGAAGGTGCTGTTGAAAGAGGTCTTTGGTGAATTCCTGCAGTGCTTCTTGCAGATGATAAACACGGCTGTCACTGTGCGATGGTGGTGGAGTGAATGTTTAAGGTGGTGGATGGGGGGCCAATCAAGCGGGGCTGCTTTGTCCTGGATGGTGTTGAGCTTCTTGAGTGTTGTTGGAGCTGCACCCATCCAGGCAAGTGGGGAATACTCCATCACACTCCTGACTTGTGCCTTGTAGATGGTGGACAGGCTTTGGGGAGTCAGGAGGTGAGTTACTCGCCGCAGGATTCCTAGCCTTTGACCTACTCTTGGAACCACAATATTTATTTGACCAGCCCAGTTCATATCAGTCCAGTTTCTGGTCAATGGTAACCTCCAGAATGTTGATAGTGAGAGGAGGTGGTGTGGCTAGATTCCCTCTAGTTGGAGATGGTCATTGCCTAGCGCTTGTGTGGTATGAATATTACTCGCTACTTAGAAGCCCAAAGCTGAATGTTGTCCAAGTCTTGCCTCTTGGAGATACAGCGAGTGTCAGTATGTGAGAAGCTGTGAATGGTGCTGAACATTGTGCAACATCATTGAACATCCCCACCCCTGACCTTATAATGGAAGGGTGGCCATTGACGTGCTGAAGATTGCTATGTTTAAGAATTCTCTAACTTAATATTTCAGCTGTGAAGGAAGGTAGCTGCATAGCTTTGCCACGAATGTGACCGAGCTGAGTGTGTTTATCGAGAGCAGTGGATACCAAGCACTATGGCAGGTCTGAAAGATGTAATTAAGATAAATGCCACTTTATTTCAAATAGTCGTAAATTCAAGATCAAGAGGCCTGATGCTTGGGACAGGAAGGGTGAAGGGAGAGTTTATATTTAAGCACTTTACACAGAGGGTAGTGAGTGGGTGGGAGAGTGTGGAGCTATTGATTCTGTGGAATGTTTGATATACCACAGAAAGAGACCATGTAGCCCGGTCTGAAACAGGCACTCAGCCTAACCTCACTTTCTAGCTCTCGATCTGTGGCCTTTAAGCTGCGGAATTTCAAGCGCATATCAAAGTGGCTTTTCAAATGTGAGCAAGGTTTCTGCCTCAATCGCCTTTTCCTCACTGAGTCCTGAACCACCATCCACCTCCTGGGTAAAACCATCTCTCCTCAGCTCCCCTCTGATCCTCTTTCTGCCAATTACTTTAAATCTCCGCCCCCTAGTTACTGACCTCACTGAAAATGGACCCTTCCCACCCGCTCTATCTGAGCCTCTCACAGATTTTCACAGCTTCATTAAATGCCCTCAGTCTTCTCTGTTCCCAAGAAAACAGACTCAGTTTATCCATTCTCTCCTCATTACTAAAATCTCCATTCCTGGCAACATTGTGATAAATCTCCTCTACACCTTACCCACTGAAAGCATATCCCTATTGTCATTCAGCGATCAGAACTGTACCCAATACTCTAGCTGTGGTCTACCTAGTGTTTTCTACAGTTCTCACACAGCCTCTCTGCTGTTATATTTTATACCTCAGTAAATAAAGGGAAATATTCCATATGCTTTCTTAACCACCTTTTCTACCTGGCTCTCTACCTTCAGGGACCTGTGGACAGGATCTCCAAGATCCCTCTGTTCCTCTACACTTCTCAGTATCTTATTTATTGTGGGTTCTCTTGCATTGTTTTCTCTCCCAGATACATCACCTCATACTCCACCAGTCTACCATGTGGAACTTTATTGAAAGTCTTACTAAAGTCGATACAGACGACACCAAGCTGCTAACCTCATTGACTTTCTTTATTACCTCCTCAAAAGATTCAATCAAGTAAGAGGGACAAAACCAACCCTTAACAAATCCATGTTTGATTAACCTGTGCCTTTCTAAATGACTATTTATACTAGCTGTCCTCACCCTCCCCCTGCTCCCCAACACCACAGATTGCCCTGTATTTATTCAGTCTATCCATTCCCCTCTGTTTAAACAATTGAAATCTCCATTCCCGTGGGTGGGATTGGAAGATCCTGCTGGTGTGACGGGCTGGAAAATTCCAGCCCTAGTTTAAGGAAGTACTTTAAATAATTCCAAACACTCCTATTTGTCAATTTGCATATTGAATTTATATTGGATACATGAGTCAGTGTGGTTGAAAGGTTAGGGCTATGTTTTAAGCTCCAACACATACTACTGGATATTTAAGGCTGTGTGTTGTGCATTAGAATAGGCAACAAGTTGTCAAAGTTGCCTAAATGAAATAGGAGTAACAAGTGGCCACGGTGAGCGAAAGGCGTAGGGTATAGCTGTGAACAGCACTCCAGCCATGAAAGTACTTGATGGTAGGTCACGGGGTGAATTGAGCAGAAACATTATTGGCCATTTGACCTGCTCCTATCAACTTGGATCATGTAGATCGAGCCCAAAACAGGAAGAGGGCGGCCTGTCTTGTCAGCTTGGATCAGTAATGTCTCTCTGGTTGAGACTTTGAATTGGGCTTTGATTAGAGTTGATTGGATATAACTGAAAAAAAATTATTGGCCTTTGGCTAAGATCAAGTGTAGCTTTTGATCCTGTACCTGGTCTAAGCCAATGAGGTTACACTCAGACTTTACCTGAATAAATTTTTTAAAGCCACCTCGGCCTTTTGGCTAAGATGAAGCTCAGATCCAGCCCGGGAGAAGGTGCAATGCCTCATCCTGTCAGCTTGGATCTTGTTTGATCGAGTCCAAGGCAGGAGAATGGCCTGTCTTGTCAGCTTGGATCTGGTTTGTCTCTCTTGTGGGGATTCTGATTGGGCCAAATTGGATTTTTGATTGGGAATAAAGTACCAAAACAAACAAAAAACATTATTGGATCGTTATCTCTGGATGAGCTGACAAAGAACGTCCAGTCCTCTGAGACGAGTAAAACTCCTGGAAGCCGTGGCTTACAAGCTGAGTTTTACTCGGCGTTGTGGGATTAGACTGGCCCGGACCTGTTGGAAGTATACGAGAGTATGCTTCTGGAAGGCAGCATGTCAGAATCCATGAGGAAAGGCATCATCACCCTCATCTACAAGTAGAAGGAGGAAAGGGAAGAAATTAGAAATTGGCGACCCATTTCACTGTTGAACGTGGACTATAAAATTCTAGCCAAGGTCATCGCCAACCGGGTCAAGTTAGCTCGGGTCAGTGATTCATCCTGATCAAACCTGTGCCGTACCCGGCAGGAAGATCTCTGACAGCCTCGCGCTACTCAGGGATATGATCGCCTACGTGCAGGACAGGCGGGTGGACACTGCCTCATCAGTCTAGACCAGGAGAAGGCGTTTGACAGAATATCACACACCTACATGATGGATGTGCTCTCCAAAATGGGCTTTGGGGAGGGAATC
This sequence comes from Mustelus asterias, assembly GCF_964213995.1. Classification (NCBI taxonomy): domain Eukaryota; kingdom Metazoa; phylum Chordata; class Chondrichthyes; order Carcharhiniformes; family Triakidae; genus Mustelus; species Mustelus asterias. Next base: position 1,637,818 of record NC_135810.1, on the reverse strand, counting down.
CGCAATTGGATCCAACTGCTCTACACAGACATCAGTAGCCCGGTCTCAATCAATGGGTGGGAATCAGATAGTTTTCAGTTCAGAACTGGAGTCAGGCAGGGCAGCCCTCTCTCTTCCGTCCTGTTTGTCTGTTGCATAGAACCCTTTGCCGAGTCCATCAGGAAAGATCCAGGACTAAGAGGAGTGACAATCCCAGGCAGCGAAGGCACGTAGGTCAAAGCCTCCCTGTACATGGATGACGTGGCTGTCTTCTGCTTAGACCCATTGTCTGTTCGCAGGCTCCTCCAAGTTTGTAAGCAGTTCGAACTGGCCTCAGGAGCCAGTTTGAATAAACCGGGACAAGAGCGAGGCCATGTTCTACCTTTGTCCCCTTCACCTTCAGATCAGATTACCTCAAGGTGCTGGGATATGGTTCGGAGTGGCTAGGGTGTGTGCCAAAAACTGGGAGGTGCGCATCGCCAAGGAATAAGGAAAATGAGAAACCTGCTCCATTCTGTACAATGATAACGTGTGCACGGAATGATCTGGGAAATAAATGTTTTATGCAAAACCTTCTGATGCCATCATGCATTTAGGTTTATGAAAAACACATTGTCAACTGCAGTGTGGAAAAATATTGAGAAATAGTTTAAAGAAATCAGAATAAAATATTAGAACTATCAATTGGAGGAAGATAATGGCCTAGTGATAATGTCCCTGGACCAGTAATCCAAAGACCCGGTTAATGTTCTGGGGACATGGGTTCAATCCCACCATGGCAGCTGCTGGAAGTTAAAATCTGGAATATAAAGCTAGCAGTAAGGAGTCTAACAACACCAGGTTAAAGTCCAACAGGTTTATTTGGTAGCAAACGCCACTAGTTTTCGGAGCGCTGCTCCTTCGTCAGATGGAGAGGAAATCTGCTCTCAAACAGGGCACAGATATTTGGATTACTGCGTCCAGTTCTGGTCGCCGCACTACCAGAAGGACGTGGAGGCGTTAGAGAGAGTGCAGAGAAGGTTTACCAGGATGTTGCCGGTATGGAGGGTCTTAGCTATGAGGAGAGATTGGGTAAACTGGGGTTGTTCTCCCTGGAAAGACGGAGAATGAGGGGAGATCTAATAGAGGTGTACAAGATTATGAAGGGTATAGATAGGGTGAACAGTGGGAAGCTTTTTCCCAGGTCGGAGGTGACGATCACGAGGGGTCACGGGCTCAAGGTGAGAGGGGCGAAGTATAACTCAGATATCAGAGGGACGTTTTTTACACAGAGGGTGGTGGGGGCCTGGAATGCGCTGCCAAGTAGGGTGGTGGAGGCAGGCACGCTGACATCGTTTAAGACTTACCTGGATAGTCACATGAGCAGCCTGGGAATGGAGGGATACAAACGATTGGTCTAGTTGGACCAAGGAGCGGCACAGGCTTGGAGGGCCGAAGGGCCTGTTTCCTGTGCTGTACTGTTCTTTGTTCTTTGTTCTTTGTTCCATCTGACGAAGGAGCAACGCTCCGAAAGCTAGTGGCGTTTGCTACCAAATAAACCTGATGGACTTTAACCTGGTGTTGTTAGACTCCTTACTGTGTTTACCCCAGTCCAACGCCGGCATTTCCACATCATATAAAGCTGGCCTCAGTAATGATGGCCAAGAAAATTATCAGCGATTGGAGTAAAATCCATCTGATGAACAAATTCCCTTTAGGGAAGGAAATCTGCTGCCCTTACCGGGTCTGGTCTACACGTGACTCTAAATCCACATAACCTTTAAATGCCTCCTGAAATGGCCTCGCAAACCATTCAGTTGAAGGGCAATTAGGGATAGGCAACAAATGTGACAAACGGAAAAAGTTAAGGATCGTACGAGATTAAAAGAAAAGGCTTATAAAGTTGTCAGAAATAGTTGTAAACCTGAAGATTCCTTTAGAACAGAGAAAAGCAGCAACAAGAAACTGATGAAGAAAGGGAGAATATGAATGCAATCTAGCACAAAACATAAAAACGGGCTGGAGAAGCTGGCTTCTATCGGTATGTAAAAAGAAAGCTTTTGGCTCAGACAAATCTGGGTCCATTACAGGCAGAGTCAGCAGAATCCATAATGGGGAACAGAGAAATGGCAGAGAAGCTAAATGATGATTCTGTATCTGTCTTCACGAGGGAAGATACAGGAAATCTCCCAGATGTAGAAATCCAGGGGACGAGGGAGAATGCGGAGTTGAAGGAAATTAGTATTAGTAAGAAGGTTGTATTGGAAAAATTAATGGAACTGAAATTTGATAAGTGCCTGAGACCTGGTATTATACATCCCAGAGTGTTGAAAGAGGTTGCTGTAGTTTACTTATTAATGTCATAAGTAGGCTTACATTAACACTGCAATGAAGTTACTGTGAAAATCCCCTAGTCGCCACACTCCAGCGCCTGATCGTGTACACTGAGGGAGAATTTAGCATGGACAATGCACCTAACCAGCACGTCTTTTGGACTGTGGGAGAAAACCAGAGCACCTGGAGGAAACCCGCGCAGACACGGGGAGAACATGCAGACTCCGTACAGACAGTGACCTAAGTCAGGAACGAACCAGAGTCCCTGGCACTGTGAGGCAGTAGTGCTAACCACTGTGCCGCCCTATAGAAATAGTGGATGGATTGGTGGTCATCTTCCAAAATTCTATAGATTCTGGAATTGTTCCTGCAGGTTGGAAGGTAGCAAATGTTACTCCACTATTTAAGAAGGGAGAGAGAGGGATTTCTAAATGCCAATGACAGAAACAGATATGGGGGTTGTGTGGGAAAAGGCATTGCAGCCATGATCATGTTGAAGGATGAAGCAGGCTCGATGGGCTGAATGGCCTACTCCTGCTCCTATATTCCCCGTTCCTAAACGCTGGCCTTGTCAGTGTTGCCCACATCCCAGAAAAATATAAAATTACTTCAGTCCGGTGGCCCTGGAAACCTCCAGCAACATCAGCTCAATTCAAAGGTCTGCTTCCTGACCTTCCCCCCACCAAGCCCCATCTTACACTCGTGTTTCAAAACTTCATTGTCCATAGCCTCTGTCCCGATGATCCTCATGCATTCCCTGGCCCCAGTGTAAGATCGGAGATAGGGAGAGAGTGACGGAGACTTGGGCACGGTTGTGCTCAGGAAGCCTGGAACAATGGTTTAATTTCCCTCAGGTGCTGCGCTGCCAAGTTTAATGGTTGAATCTGATTCGCATAGTCTGTTCCACAGCCAGCAGCTGTGAGGGGCCTTCAGCGATAGGTCATAGCTGGAGAGAGGCTGGAGGATTGGATAGGTTGGGGTGGAGGAAGATTCAAGGACTTGTTGTGAGGATGGGAGGAGATCGCAAGGGCGGGAAGAAGGTTGGAGGCCCTGGCTGGACAGTGGAGGGAGGAGGTGGGGGGGAGGTCGTGAAGACAGGCTTGATGGGAGGATGTGGCAGGACTGGGATTGGGGCGCAGGTCTGGGGTGGGGGTGGGGGGGTGGGTAATGGGTGTAAAATCACTGGAGTGGTGGGGGTGTTGGGGTCCGGCATGAAGGGGAAGCAGCTGAGCCGGATCCTGCAGGTAGATGGAAAGATTCTTATGGGTTGGATGCAACAGTACTTGACACCCCGCCTGCCTCTCCCTTCCTGCCCAGTTAAATTGAAAATGCAGATTAAATCAGAGACAGAAGGCTTCATTATACTATTTAAATGATGGGCCCGCCCATCTCCTGGGAGTGGGTGCACTGCCCCTCTCCCCTTGCCCCCAGTTCTGTTAAAAGCAGAACAAAGAACAAAGAAAATTACAGCACAGGGACAGGCCCTTCGGCCCTCCAAGCCTGTGCTGATCATGCTGCCCGACTGAAGTGGGCAGCGTCAAGACAGCTTGGGTGTGGGTTTGAGGTTGTTACATTTAACCACCCCACCCGACCCAAACCCAAGCGTTTTGGATAGGCAGTTAGGAGGAGTTAAGATTTCCCTTTCTTAAACCTGGCTCCACCTGGTGTCCTCTTTGCCCTGGTCACCACTGGTGGCTGGTAACCTCTTTCCTGCCTAAATCCTCTTCCTCTCCAGCTCCCTCCTGGTCTGGGAGATCCTCTTGAAAATCCACCCCATTCATCGAGGTTTTGGTCACCTTGCCTTTAGTTCCAAAGCAAATTTTGTAATTGAGCTAAGTCAGGAGATACTTGGGGAGATTTAGGGAGAGAATGGCTCAGTTTATCACCCAGATATATATTGGATGGAGTAAAGATGGGCAAGTTATGGTGCAGGATATTGAACTCCTGCATGTCTGAAACGGTTAAGCTGCTAACGCAGGGAGGGTGAGACCAGAGCTGGTATTTTTAGCCGGGCCTGAGGAAATATTTTTTCCACAGAGGACGAACAACAGCTGGAACAGATTGTCGGGTTAGATTGTTGAGGCCAGGAACACTGGGCTGATTGAGTAAGCAGTTCAGTGCTGCGATGGCAGGATGATTGGATTGTTTTTCTAGTAGGATGAGGTTAAACAGGCCGCAGGACCTTTGTCAAAACCTATCTTGTGATTTAGAGGAAGTTACAGAAAGGACTGCAAGCACATTGCCCGTACAAAGTGATTTTGCTTCGCCCCCAAACTGCAGCTGTAATGTAAACACAGGGTAGAATCCTCCAACACCACCCACCTGTTGGTTCAATGGCTGGGGGGAGTTGGTGGGGAACGAGGAGGGGGGGGTGGAATTTGGCAGGAAATCCAAATATGTTTTACGCCAGTGTGAATTTGCCGCAGGATTTTCCGCTGGTGCCCAACATGGCGGATTGGGAAATCCGCTTGGCCCCGGCATGAAACTGATTTGTATCCCACAAATGGGATTTGGGTAAAGGTCCAACCACCCGCTCCAGATTCTCCGCGATGCCAGCCAGAAATCGCGCTGGTGCCAAACACATATGGAACAACATGGTGTGCAGAAGTTGGGGCTCACTTGAACAATGTCTAGCGCTGCCTCCAGAGTTCGGGATGGAGGCTACCAGTGACTTTGGATCCGGGAACACCACAGCAGTGGATGGGGGAAACATCTGCAAGCAGATCTTTCAGATGAAGTGTCCTGGAGGAGGTCCGTCTTCCAGCCACAGAATGTTCCTGGAGATCCCTCTTCATTCTTCAACAGTGAGTCAGTGGCGTTGGGCACCTTTTCAAGATGGTGCCTGGATAGGATGATGGAGTACGCGCCACCCAGGCCTGCCCCACCACAGAATACGCAACAAAACACTTGGTTGTGTAATTAATGAGGTCAGGGCCGGAAAACATGGTGTGTTTTCCTGCCAGCCTCTGTAGCGGGAAGCACTCCATGTTCCCGCCCCCACCCAGATGGGAGAATTCCACTCGTAAGGCAGGATTTTCCAGTCCTTCCTGCTGGGAGGATCTTCTGGGACCTTCTGACAGTGGGGCGGGCGAGCCTTACGCTATGGTGTCGAATTTGGTGGGACCAGAAGATCCCACCAATGGCCAATGGGGAATAGCCTCTGTCACCGGAAAACGCACTGTGGGCAGGGGGGTAGGGGGAAGGGGGTAAATTCCACCCAGACTATCTGGAATTGGTGGCTGATCTGACACCACAGCAAAGCAAGGCAACACTTGGGACAAGGGCACTATCAAAGGCACCACAAGATAAAGGCAGGTAAAATCGCTGGCAGCAACGCATCCCTCCCCAATGAGCTCAACACATTCTACGTCCATTTTGAGCAAGAGGTCAGTGAGAGCACGCCCTCCACCCTGGAAGCCTCGGATGAACCTGTATCTGATGTCAGAGCAGTCTTCTCAAAAGTCAATCCATGGAAAGCGACTGGCCCGGATGGGGTACCCGGATGAGCACTTAGGCCCTGCACAGACCAGCTGACGAGGATAATCGCAGACATTTTCAACCTCTCTTTACACAAATCTGAGGTCCCTATCTGCTTCAAGAAGACAACCATCATCCCGGTACCAAAGAAAAGGCAGGCAGCGTGCCTTAATGACTGTCGTCTGCTGGCTCTGACATCCATCATTATGAAGTGCTTTGAAAGGTTAGTCATGGTACGAATGAATTCCAGCATCCCGGACTATCTGGATCCAGTAGAGTTCACAGCAGACACCATCTTCCTGGCTCTGCACTCAACCCTGGAACACCTAGATAACAAAGACACCTATGTCAGGCTCCTAGTTATCCAGCCTTCGGGGGGGGGGGGGGGGGGGCGGGGGGGGCAGGGAGGGGCGTAAAATCACTGGAGGTGGGCGGGCCAATCATTTAAATATTCTAATGAAGCCTCCTGTCTCTGATTTAATCTGCATTTTCAGTTTAACTGGGCAGGAAGGGAGAGGCAGGAGGGGCGTCAAGTACTATTGGATCCAACACGTAAGGGTCTTTCTATCTACCTGCAGGATCCAGCTCAGCTGCTTCCCCTTCATGCCGGACCCCAACACCCCCCACTCCAGTGATTTTCCCCCCTTCCTCCCCACCTCCGCCACGAAGGCTGGATAAATAGGAGTCTGACATAGCTCAGCCTTCAACACCATTATTCCTATGAAACTCATCTCCAAACTCCATGGCCTGGGGCTCTCTCTGTGACTGGATCCTAGACTTCCTAACCCACAGATCACAATCAATAAGGATAGGCAACCTCCTCCACGATCATCCTCAACACCAGTGCCCCACAAGGCTGTGGCCTCAGCACCTTACTATACTCCTTATACACCTATGACTGTGTAGCCAAATTCCCCTCCAACTCGATTTTCAAGTTTGCTGATGACACCACGGTAGTGGGTTGGATCTCAAACAATGATGAGATGGAGTACAGGAATGAGATAGAGAATCTGGTGAACTGGTGCGATGACAATAATCTCTCCCTCAATGTTAATAAAACGAAGGAGATAGTCATCGACATCAGGAAGCGTAATGGAGGACATGCCCCTGTCTACATCAATGGGAACGAAGTAGAAAGGGTCGAGAGCTTCAAGTTTTTAGGTGTCCAAATCACCAGCACCCTGTCCTGGTCCCTCCATGTGGATGCTATAGTTAAGAAAGCCCACCAACGCCTCTACTTTCTTAGGAGACAAAGGAAATTTGGCATGTCAGCTACGACTCTCACCAACTTTTACAGATGCACCATAGAAAGCATTCTTTCTGGTTGTCTCACAGCTTGGTATGGGCTCCTGCTCTGTCCAAGACCTCAAGTATTACAAAGGGTCGTGAACGAAGTCCAGTCTATCACTCATACCAGCCTCCCATCCATTGGCTCTGTCTACACTTCCTGCTGCCTCCGAAAAGCAGCCAACATAATTAAGGACTCCACGCACCCAGGACATTCTCTCTTCCACCTACTTCTGTCGGGAAAAAGATACAAAAGTTTGAGGACATGTTAAAACCAACTCAAGAACATCAGACTTTTGAATGGACTTACTTTGCATTAAGTTGATCTTTCTGTGCACCCTAGCTATGACTGTAGCACTATATTCTACACCCTCTCCTTCTCTATGAACAGTATCTTTATCTGTATAGTGCGCAAGAGACAATACTTTTCACTGTATACTAATACATGTGACAATAATAAATCAAATCAAACTATCAGAGTCTTACAGGCCCTTAACTCTAACCATTTAACTCAGCAAAACTTGTAGTTGAACTGAATAGTATAAATGAATTTAAGAGGAAGCTGTGTAAATACACAGAAGAGAAAGGAATAGAAGAATTTGCTGATGGGTTGAGATTATGTAAGGTGGAAGCATTGTGAACTGTGCGGAGGATAGCGTACAACTTCAAATGGACATAGACAAGTTGGTGGAATGGGCGGACTGGTGGCAGATGAAGTTCAATGTGGAGAGAAGTTAAGTGATTCATTTTGGGAGGAGGAACATGGAAAGACAATATAAAATAAAGGGTACGGCTCTAAACAGGGTGCTGGAGCAGATTGAAGAGGTTGGGACTGTTTTCCTTGGAGAAAGGAAGGTTGAGAGGAAACTTAAGAGAGATAAAAGCAAAGGGTTGTGGGTTCATGTTCTTCCCCAGAGAATTGAGCACATAATCCAGACTGTCAATCCCAGTGCAGTATTGAGGGACTGCAGCACTGTGTGAGGCAATGCCTTTCAGGCGAGACACTAAACCAAGGCCCTACCTGACCCCTCAAGTGGACAGAACAGATCCCATGACACTATTTGGAAGAGGAACAATGGCATTCTCTTCGCTGCCTTGGCTGATACTTATTTCGTCACAAAGAAGAGATTTAACTGGCCGTTATCTCACTGCTGTTTGTCGGAGTTTGCTGTGTGCTAATTGGCTGCTGCGTTTCCTAAATTCCAACAGTGCTACACTTCTAAACCTTCTTCATGAGCTGTGAAGCACATTGGGACATTCCAAGGTTGTGATATAAATGTGATTTTGTCCTTCCTTTACCCACGATATAATCGCCTCTTTATTTGGTGGAAGATAAAGAAAATTCCACAGCCCAATTCATCGAGACGATCACCATTTGTTCAGGTTTATTCGGTTTAATGCGTGGGAGCCAATTGTTACAGTAAATTAGCAAATACTTCAGAAAAAGCAATAAAATCACTCAGTGAGGGGTTTCAAATATTTTTTATATTCTGCTCCCAGTTGGATAAGCAACAAGATTAGTGGATGAGTCAGTTTCTCACAGATCATAAGCAGTTCCTGTAGATTTCCAATTTGTCCAGAGTTCAAGTTCATGGCCAGGATCATGCGGTGAACTGTCTCTGAAATTAGAGCGCTCAATCAGTCATCATTAAAGATACCGATGAGCCAGTGGTCATCTTAAATCCAAATACCTTTCATATCTTGACCATGTCTCGTTTAATTGGCACTTAGAATAAAGTCAATATATCCTAACTAATTTTTAGATCAATCAAGCCCTTGCCTGGAGCATGTCTTGAACTTCTGTTTTCTGCTTTGATGAAAGCAAATAGCTCCCATTTAACTGAGATATCGGAACAGAAGCCGCTGGAGTCTCTTCCATCACTCAATTAGATCATGGCTGATTCTCAACTCTATTCCTCTTAACCCTCAGACCCAGGAAGTTCCAACAATCTCAGGTTTGAAATGTTCACGTTACCCTCAGCCTAGGCAGTTATTTTCACTCTGCTCTTTGTCAGCTGCTTCCTGACAATCATTCCTGGATGGTCTGCCTCAAATTTTTCCCCCTTGTTCTGGAACGTTACTGCAGCCCCCCCCTCTACCCCTGCCCCCCGCCGCCCCCACCCCCCCCACTCCACCACCACCGCACCCCATGTCTGCCCAACCATCCACCTGAGCACAATGTGTCTCTCTATTGAACCTTTTGAACCCTTAGTTAGATCACCCTTTAATTCATCTATGATGGAGATGTGTGGTGAAACTGAATGATATGAAACAAGATACAGAAATCTTCCTTCTCTCAAAACTTGGAACTCCCTCCCTAACAGCACTGTGGGTTTACCTACTCCATATAGACTGCAGCCCTTCAAGAATGCAGCTCATCACCACCTTCTCAAGGGCAATTCAGGTTGGGTAATAACTGTTGGCCTAGCCAGCGACGCCCACATCCTGTTAATATGAAAAAAGTTTTATATTCCAATTTATATAAGAACATAAGAACATAAGAAATAGGAGCAGGAGTAGGCCATCTAGCCCATCGAGCCTGCCCCACCATTCAATAAGATCATGGCTGATCTGAAGTGGATCAGTTCCACTTACCCGCCTGATCCCCATAACCCCTAATTCCCTTACCAATCAGGAATCCATCTATCCGTGATTTAAACATATTCAACGAGGTAGCCTCCACCACTCCAGTGGGCAGAGAATTCCAGAGATTCACCACCCTCTGAGAGAAGAAGTTCCTCCTCAACTCTGTCCTAAACTGACCCCCCTTTATTTTGAGGCTGTGCCCTCTAGTTCTAGTTTCCTTTCTAAGTGGAAAGAATCTCTCCACCTCTACCCTATCCAGCCCCTTCATTATCTTATAGGTCTCTATAAGATCCCCCCTCAGCCTTCTAAATTCCAACGAATACAAACCCAATCTGCTCAGTCTCTCCTCATAGTCAACACCCCTCATAGAACATAGAACATAGAAAGCCACAGCACAAACAGGCCCTTCGGCCCACAAGTTGCGCCGATCACATCCCCACCTCTAGGCCTATCTATAGCCCTCAATCCCATTAAATCCCATGTACTCATCCAGAAGTCTCTTAAAAGACCCCAACGAGTTTGCCTCCACCACCACCGACGTCAGCCGATTCCACTCACCCACCACCCTCTGAGTGAAAAACTTACCCCTGACATCCCCCCTGTACCTACCCCCCAGCACCTTAAACCTGTGTCCTCTCGTAGCAACCATTTCAGCCCTTGGAAATAGCCTCTGAGAGTCCACCCTATCCAGACCCCTCAACATCTTGTAAACCTCTATCAGGTCACCTCTCATCCTTCGTCTCTCCAGGGAGAAGAGACCAAGCTCCCTCAACCTATCCTCATAAGGCATGCCCCCCAATCCAGGCAACATCCTTGTAAATCTCCTCTGCACCCTTTCAATGGCTTCAACATCTTTCCTGTAATGAGGTGACCAGAACTGCGCGCAGTACTCCAAGTGGGGTCTAACCAGGGTCCTATAAAGCTGCAGCATTATCTCCCGACTCCTAAACTCAATCCCTCGATTAATGAAGGCCAGTACGCCATACGCCTTCTTGACCGCATCCTCCACCTGCGAGGCCGATTTAAGAGTCCTATGGACCCGGACCCCAAGGTCCTTCTGATCCTCTACACTGCTAAGAATGGTACCCTTCATTTTATACTGCTGCTCCATCCCATTGGATCTGCCAAAATGGATCACTACACACTTATCCGGGTTGAAGTCCATCTGCCACTTCTCCGCCCAGTCTTGCATTCTATCTATGTCTCGCTGCAACTTCTGACATCCCTCCAAACTATCCACAACACCACCTACCTTGGTGTCGTCAGCAAACTTACCAACCCATCCCTCCACTTCCTCATCCAGGTCATTTATGAAAATGACAAACAGCAAGGGTCATCTCTGGTATCAACCTGGTGAACCTTCTCTGCACTCCCTCCAAGGCCAATATATCCTTCCGCAAATAAGGGGACCAATACTGCACACAATATTCCAGCTGCGGCCTCACCAATGCCCTGTACAGATGCAGAAAGACATCTCTGCTTTTATATTCTATCCCCCTTGCGATATAGGCCAACATCCCATTTGCCTTCTTGATCACCTGTTACACCTGCAGACTGGGTTTTTGCGTCTCATGCACAAGGACCCCCAGGTCCCTCTGCACAGCAGCATGTTGTAATTTCTTTCCATTTAGATAATAATCCAGTTTGCTATTATTTCTTCCAATGCCTCCTTTTTGGCTTTAACTCTATCCCTGATTTCCCTTGTTAGCCATGGATGAGCCACCTTCCCCGTTTCACTCTTATGCCAGACAGGGATGTACCGTTGCTGAAGTTCATCCATGTGTTCTTTAAATGTCTGCCATTGCCTATCCACTGTCAACCCCTTAACTATCCTTTGCCAGCTTATCCTAGCCAATGCACGTCTCATACCATCAAAGTTAGCTTTCCTCAAGTTCAGGACCCTACTCTCATACTTAACCTTGTCACTCTTCACCTTAATGAAGAATTCTACTATATTATAGTCACTCTTCCCCAAAGGACCTTGCACCATAGTGGGCGGCACGGTAGCACAGTGGTTAGCACTGCTGCTTCACAGCTCCAGGGACCTGGGTTCGATTCCCGGCTTGGGTCACTGTCTGTGTGGAGTTTGCACATTCTCCTCGTGTCTGCGTGGGTTTCCTCCGGGTGCTCCGTTTTCCTCCCACAGTCCAAAGATGTGCGGGTTAGGTTGATTGGCCATGCTGAAAAATTGCCCTTAGTGTCCTGGGATGCGTAGGTTAGAGGGATTAGTGGGCAAATATCTAGGGATATAGGGGTAAGGCCTGGGTGGGATTGTGGTCGGTGCAGACTCGATGGGCCGAATGGCCTCTTTCTGTGCTGTAGGGTTTCTAAGATTTCTTTCTAAGATAATGTTGCTAATTAATCCTCTCTCATTACACAATACCCAGTCTAGGATGGCCTGCTGTCTAGTTGGTTCCTCAACAAATTGGTCGAGAAAACCATCCTTATACATTCCAAGAAATCCTCCTCCATTACATTGCCACCAGTTTGGTGAGCCAATCAATATGTAGATTGAAGTCACCCATGATAACTGTTGTACCCTTACTGCACTCATCTCTAATTTCCTGCTTGATGCCATTCTCAAACTCACTACTACTGTTTGGTGGTCTGTACACAACTCCCACTGGCATTTTTTGCCCTTTGGTGTTTCACAGCTCCACCCATACAGACTCCACATCGCCCAGGCTAATGTCCTTCCTTACTATTGCATTAATCTCCTCTTTAACCAGCAATGCTACCCCACCCCCCTTTCCTTTCCGTCTATCTTTCCTGGATATTGAATACCCCTGGATGTTGAGTTCCCATCCCTGGTCACGCTGGAGCCAGGTCTCCGTGATTCCAATTACATCATATCCATTAATGACTATCTGTGCATCCAGAAATGCTCCTCACATTGAGACAGAGCTTTCAGGCTTGTTTTTTTGGCTTTTGTTGCCCTCTTAGATTTATGATGTACTGTGGCCCTTTTTGATTTTTGTCTTTGGTTTCTCTGCCTTCCACTTTTCCCCTTACTGCCTTTTATTTCTGACCCACTTTACTTCCCTCTGACTTCCTGTATCAGTTCCCATCCCCCTGCCACATTAATTTAAACCCTCCCCAACAGCACTAACAAACTCTCCCCCGAGGACATTGGTTCCAGTTCTGCCCAGGTGCAGACCGTCCAATTTGTGCTGGTCCCACCTCCCCCAGAACCAGTTCCAATATCCCAGGAATTTGAATCCCTCCATCTTGCACCATCCCTCAAGCCACGTATTCAACTTATCTATCCTGACATTCTCACTCTGACTAGCACATGGCACTGGCAGTAATCCTGAGATTACTACCTTTGAGGTCCTGCTATTTAGTTTAACTCCTAGCTCCCTAAGTTCAGCTTGAAGGACCTCATTCCATTTTTTAGCGATTGGCTGGTGACTGGTAAGTAATTTTTTTCTTTCTTTTCTTGGCATTCTGGTTGTTGGAAGTTAACTTAAGAGTTGCAGTCATGGCAGGAGATCCCAGACCCATGTCATGCTCCTCTTGTGCGATTGGAAATTCAGGGACCATTCCGGTGTCCCTGGCTCCCTCATGTGCAGGAAGTGTGTCCAACTGCAGCTCCTGTTAGACCGCTTGACGGCTCTGGAGCTGCGGATGGATTCACTTTGGAGCATCCACGATGCTGGGAAAGTCGTGGATTGCACGTTCAGTGAGTTGGTTACACCGCAGATAAACATTACTGAGGGAGATAGGGAATGGGTGACCACCAGACAGAGGAAGAGTAGGAAGGCAGTGCAGGGGTCTCCTGTGGTCATCCCCCTCCAAAACACATATACCATTTTGGATACTGTTGGAGGAGATGGCTCACCAGGGGAAGGTGGCAGCTGCCAGGTTCATGGCACCATGGCTGGCTCTGCTGGACAGGAGGGCAGGAAAAAGAGTGGCAGAGCGATAGTGATAGGGGACTCAATTGTAAGGGGAATAGACAGGTGTTTCTGTGGATGCAAACAAGACTCCAGGATGGTATGTTGCCTTCCTGGTGCAAGGATCAAGGGTGTCTCGGAGCGGATGCAGGGCATTCTGAAGGGGGAGGGTGAACAGCCAGCTGTAGTGGTGCATATAGGCACCGACGCTATAGGTAACAAGTCTGCCTCTCCGCTCCTCCCACCTCCTCCTTTCAGCACCGAATTCCCACTCAGCTTCAAATTTCCGATACCCTCACTCTGGCTGAATCTCACTCAGGCTGCAGACTCTCTCCCGCCCGCATGCACAAGCATTTTTATATCTAGGGCACTTCACATTTGTCTATTATCAGACATTGTGCCACATTACGATTCATTACAATAGGTAACAACAAGCTTGGTCAAAGAGATAGATTCTAAGGAGAGACAGAAACAGAGAGGTTTAGGGAGAGAATTCCAGAACTTGGGACCAGACAGCTGAAGGCACAGCCACCAGTAGTGAACTGATTAAAATCAGGATGCTGAAGAGGCCGGAATTGGAAGAGCACAGATATCTCAAAGGGTATAGGGTCTAACAGAATGTTGCAGGTCTGATCTTACCGTCTGGTTTCTTGATTATTGAGCTCTCTGCATGGTTACATCTGTGCGACCCTCCAGTCACATATCCCCCCCCTAGTTTTCTATCTTGTTCTTCACTCCTGTGAGCGTTGATGCTTCAGGAAATGATTTCAGGTCCCTGGGCTCCTCGCATCCTACCCTGGCGAGGGGCTGTTTTTTCATGTGTCGCCCAGACCTGATCCTGTTCTTGCGTACACTTCCCACCCAGAGTCATTGGGCTGTAGTCAGCAGCACGGACCCTGGGAAGCTTGACTATCTCCTCAGGGCAATGGCAATGACACCAATTGCACCAGCCCCAATGTGTCACTGCAACACGGGCAGAGGTCATATGGCGTCCAGTTCTTTTCAGCAAGGATGTGAAGACATTGGAGTGAGTGCAGGAAAGATTCATTGGAGTGGTTCACGGGATGAGTAACTTGATTATGAAGATAGATTAGAGAAATTGGAACTGTTTTCTTTGGAGGAGAGAGGGTTGAGAGGAGATTTCATAGAGGTGCTCAAAATCACGAGGGGTCTGGGCAGAGTAGACAGAGGGAAACTGTTCCTAGTCATGAAAGGATCGAGAACAAGAGGGAACAGATTTAAGGTCGTTACTTAAAGAAGCAAAAGTGACGTAAGGAGATCTTTTTCACCCAGCAAGTGGTCCAGCTGTGGATTGGACTGCCTGAGAGTGTGGTAGAAGCAGCTTCAATCGAAGCTTTCAGAGCAGAATTAGACTGTTACCTGAAGAGTGTGAAGGGTTACAGGGAGAGGGTGGGAGAGTCGCACAAATTCAATTGCTCACTTAGAGAGCTGTTGCAGACATGATGGGCTGAATGGCCTCCTTCTGCACTGTAACAATTCTGCGAGTTTTGCTTAATCAGTCCATGTCAACAGTGACCTACGACATCAGCAATAATCATCATTACCCGCCCTATCTGAAATGGGATTGCTCTGTGCCGTGTAGCCAGCTCATTGCAAAGAACAAGTGGTTGAGGAAAGGCAGCAATTATATCTCCAACACTCCCCCACACTGAGTCTGATTTCCAACAGACTTGGCAGGGTTCAAATCAGGCCTGGCCTTTCTAAGTAAACAGTATTCTGGAGCATACCAGAAAACACCCTCATATTAAAACTTTATCATCTGAAATTGCGATGTGAAACCAGAAGGTTGCAGACACTGGGGGAGAAAACCATAGCAGCGAGATTATGTAACTCCACAGTGTGTTTTAAAATGCTCTGCTAATGGTTACATTCGTCAATCTACAGTCTAGAATTTTACATTCAACATCGAGGGTTTCAGAGGCGCGTGAGATCAGAATACAATTCCTTGGATTGCCTTCCCACCGAACATCCCTCTGCAATTTTCTGCTTGGGAGGTCAAGGCCAAAGCCAGCCTGACCACTCCTGCCTCAGCTGAGGCCTTTAAGTGGCCAATTATTCACCGCTTCAGGGCTGTTTCCCACCCAGCCTCAATTTTCAGGCTGGCAGGAGGGGGTGGGGGTGGTTCAGGAGCGGGGGGGGAACTCCGAGTGAGAAGGGGGGAGGGTTGCCTCCATCAGCAGCAGTCTCCTTTTGACACCAGCCCTCCCCCCTCCATTTCCCCTGTCCCCTCCACAAATGTCCAGCCCTTGTAGAACCTCCTTCTGCCCACACTCCCCCCCCCTCCCCCGCCTCGCCATCAACATCCTAACACTCCTCTGCCCAATCCCCTGGGTGTCACCTCCGCCCTTCGCCCTGTGACCCACACACTTACCCGGTCCTCAACGCCCGGGGCTTATGTTCCAGTCCCAGTCCTGTCCATTAGGGCTTCAGTTGGATAGGCTGGCAGGTCTCTGTGGCAGGGCTTCTTCCCGAGGGAGGGTCAGAGGTCACATCTCTAGCCAATGAATGCTCATTGAAGCGTTAATTGGCTGCAGGGTTGGCAGTATATCCTCCTCACCCTCTCCAAGGTCGTGACATCCTCCCTAAAGTGCACGTGGCCCAGAGCTGAACATAGTACTGCAGATGGAACCTAATTAGTGCTTTGTAAAAGCCATCATGAACATATGGATGATGCAGGAGTAGTCATTTCCAACCAGAAGGGTTTCTCATTGCTCTCTGGGCGAGAAGAATGAAAGGGTTAATAGTGCCAAGAAGCGAGCAAAGCCAATGTTTGTCCTGTAAGTGTGGTTTAGTGTTTGACAGCCAGAACTGTATCTGCCCTTCGTCAACTGGTATTTTCGCAGTTGTGGTAAGTCTTATCAGATCATGTCACTTCCTTGTCAACTTGGTGCCTTTACTTTTCCTTAAACCCAATTATATTTTGACATGGTTAAAGTTATTTTAAGACATTACTGTGTAATCAGGCTGAAGACACCCATTTGTTTGGTCACCTTGGTTTTCTTTGGGTTAAGTTGTCCTGGGAAAATAATTTCTGTGGTTTCCAAAAATTGAGAGAAGTATTTAAATTTCCAATTTGAAGTGGGTGTGATAATCTTGCCCCATAGATGTCATTCTCTTCATAATGAGAATTCCTTTGATGGAGTGGAACTGGAGTGTCCCATTCTACCCGTGGACATGTGCAGAACTGGGTGAGGAATATTCATAGTTCTTTACCCAAAGGGTTGTGAATCTGTGGAATTCCCTGCCCAGTGAAGCAGTTGAGGCTACCTCATTGAATGTTTTTAAGGCAAGGATAGATAAATTTTTGAACAGTAAAGGAATTAAGGGTTATGGTGAGCGGGCGGGTAAGTGGAGCTGAATCCATAAAAAGATCAGCCATGATCTTATTGAATGGCGGAGCAGGCTCGAGGGGCCAGATGGCCTACTCCTGCTCCTAGTTCTTATGTTCTTATAGTTCACAAAAATACACAAAGAACCACATCCCAAATAAAGGAAGACTTTGTATTTCTCTAGCACCTGTCACAACCTCAACCTCAGGACAAAGCCATTGCAGTTTTATTTTGCAAACGGGGGAGCTGGCCAGCATTTATTGCCCAAGAACTGAGTGGTTTGTTCCATTTTCAGAAGGCATTTCTTAAAAAGTCAACCATGTTGCTGTGGCTCTGGAGTCACATGTAGGCCAGACCAGGTAAGGACGACAGATTTCCTTCCCTAAAGGACATCAGTGAACCAGATGGGTTTTTATAACAATCAACACTGGTCATCATTAGACTTTTAATTCCAGAGTTTTATTGAATTCAAATTTCACCATCTGCCATTTTGGGATTCGAACTCGGGTTCCCAGAGCGCTACCTGGCTTTCTGGCCAGTGACAATACCACTACATCGCCACCTCCCCAAATAGTGTAGTCATTGTTGTAATGTAGGAAACACTGCAGCATAGTTGTGCAGAGTGAGACCCCAAAGCGAGATAATGACCAGACATTCTTTGATTTAGTGATGTTAATTTTGGGATGGATATTGTCCAGGGCAATGGGGATGAAATCCCCTGCTGTCCTTTGAATAGCACCATTGGATCTCTGATGACATTTCAGATGGCAGACGGAC
Organism: Mustelus asterias; assembly: GCF_964213995.1. NCBI lineage: Eukaryota > Metazoa > Chordata > Chondrichthyes > Carcharhiniformes > Triakidae > Mustelus > Mustelus asterias. The sequence goes on along the minus strand of NC_135810.1, from coordinate 1,620,153 downwards.
TTGGTTTAACGACAACACCTCTGAGAGTTCAGTACTCCTCAGTACTGTAGTGGAAACATCCGCTTAGATTATGTGTTCGAGTCTGGTGTGGGATTGGAATCCGCAGCAAAGGTGCTAACCACTGTACCATGGCTGAAAAATGGAGGTCATTCTGCCATGTAAGTGTTATTCTTGCTAAGTGGCGATGTGTTGCACTGTCGGATGGGTGTCTGCTTTCAAATGGTCATAAAGCATCCTAAGATATTATGTGAAGAAGAGTAGGAAGTTCCCCTCAAAGTCCTAGGCCTAGTAATAATATTACTGAGCTAGTAATAATATTAGTAATAGTAATCCGGAGGCCTGGGCTAATAATCTAGAGGCATGAGTTAACAGCCCACCCTCCCAGGCCTCTGCCAAGGCACCTGGGGAATTTAAATTTAATTAATACATTTGGAATAAAGTGGCAGTCATTAAACAACCGGACGGTCATAAAATTCCATCTGGTTCACTGATGTCCTTCAGCGGATTTGCCAGGCGGCACAGCGGCACAGTGGTTAGCACTGCCGCCTCACAGTGCCAGGGACTCGGGTTCAATTCCGGCCTCGGGTCACTGTCGGTGTGGAGTTTGCACATTCTCCCCGTGTCTGCGTGCATTTCCTCCGGGTGCTCCGGTTTCCCCACACAGTCCAAAGCTGTGTGGGTTAGGTGGATTGGCCATGCTAAATTGCCCCCTAGTGTCCAAAGATTGCAGGTTAGGTGGATTGGCCATGCAAGGGTAAATGCATGGGGTTATGGGGATAGGGCCTGGGTGGGATTGTTGTCGATGGGCCGAATGGCCTCCTTCTGCACTGTAGGATTCTATGATTCTACACATGGTTCCGGATCCACAACAGTCTCGGGGGGACTGCTCTTATCTGCTCTACTCCAGAGACTTGCAGTGGTTCAAGAAGGTGACTCACTGCCACTTTCTCAAAGGGCAATTAGGAATGGACAATAAATACTGGCCACGCCAGCGGACCCACATTACAAAGAATGGATGAAAAAGAAAATCTGTTCATTTATTTCATTGTGATTTGTGGGAGTTTCCAGCAAGCAAATTGGCTGCTCCGTTTGAGAAAGTCTAATAAAACCAGAAGTATTCTGCATTGTTTTGGATAAAGTTACATTTGGTAGAAGGAATGACATTGGAACCAAGCCGAACGATTTTGGTTTTTGCTGGTGGAGTGGGGGAGAGGAGATGATAGCCTGTCTTTTGACATTGTGTTATTTTTTCATAACTGGTGTCACACAAGGTTAATTATTCACCTGGGGGGGCAGTTGCTTTCAAGGGATATTTGTTCCTGGTTGGAGAGGAACAAATGATGTGGAGGTGCCGGCGTTGGACTGGGGTGAGCACAGTAAGAAGTCTCACAACACCAGGTTAAAGTCCAACAGGTTTATTTGGTAGCAAATACCATAAGCTTTCGGAGCACAGCTCCTTCGTCAGATGGAGTGGATATCTGTTCTCCAACAGTGCACAGACACAGAAAACAAGTTTCAGAATACTAATTAGAATGCAAATCTCTACAGCCAGCCAGGTCTTAAAGGTACAGATAATGTGGGTGGAGGGAGTATTCAACACAGGTTAAAGAGATGTGTATTGTCTCCAGACAGAACAGCTAGTGAGATTCTACAAGCTGTGGGGGTTACTGATAATGTGACATAAATCCAACATCCCGGTTTAGGCCGTCCTCATGTGTGCGGAACTTGGCTAGGAACAAGGCAGTATTAGAGTCACCACGAGATTCTTGTACAAACCCTGGACCCAGCTTTTTGTTAAATGTCAGTTTCTTTCTCTGAGAAGTATTTGTGAATGGCATCCAAACTTTGCTATTTAATCTCGTTGATCGTGTCAATATTGGATGGTGATAAGGATCTGCTGAATAAGCTGGGCGGGACTTGGCTGTTCCCTGAGTCATGCAGTGAACCTTATTTCACACTTGAGGGAACGTTTGTTTCTGAGGATGGATGAACTCTAAAGAAGAATGGTTCCCTTGTCTAGACTTGCCTTTGGGATAGTTTACATCATCAAACAATCCAAATACAGGAACTTGAAAAACCCCTTCCCTCACTTCCCCATCAAAACTGTAAAAGAATGAAAAAGTGTTAATGTGAAGAGCAGATAATTTATATCCGAAAACTTCATGCTCTCGCTGTGTCTTACCATTCAGTAAAAGTTTTAACAGCACAAGGTTAAAGTCCAACAGGTTTATTTGGTAGCAAATGCCATTAGCTTTCGGAGCACTGCTCCTTCATCAGATGGAGTGGATATCTCAAGGATAACCTGGTGTTGTTAAAACTCTTACTGTGTTCACCCCAGTCCAACGCCGGCATCTCCGCATCTCTCTTACTATTCACTCAGGGAGTTTGAGTTGCTGTGGCAACATGCACTTTTACAAGCATGTTGTAGTCTAGAGCCATGGTCAGTGATAGTGGAGGCTCCAATGTTCTGCCGTCACATGGCGACCAGGAATCTCTCCCGCTCTTACTGCCTGCCATTGTAGTGTGTGCGAAGGATTTCCAGGGTGCTACTCAAACCGTTTGGCCTCATTATGAACTTGCCTTGACCGTCAGGTCCCGACGTGGAACTTGAACCCAGAGCTTCAGGCTCAGAAGCAGGGATGTTACCCACTGAGCCACAAGATCTCCAGAGTTTCCTGCAACTAATGTCAAATGATTGTCATTTGCTCAGTCATTGTATTGCTCCAGAGAAACAGGAGGAACCGTTTAGCCAATCGAGCCGATGCAATGAGATCATGGCTGGTCTGTACCTCAACTCCATTTAGAAACTTTGCTCCTTAATCCACTAACTCCCTCAGTACTGACCCTCTGACAGTGCAGCACTTCCTCAGTACTGACCCTCTGACAGTGCGGCACTCCCTCAGTACTGACCCTCTGACAGTGCGACGCTCCCTCAGTACTGACCCTCTGACAGTGCGGCACACCCTCAGTACTGACCCTCTGACAGTGCGGGACTCCCTCAGTACTAACCCTCTGACAGTGCAGCACTCCCTCAGTACTGACCCTCTGACAGTGTGGCACTCCCTCAATACTGACCCTCTGAGAGTGCGGCCCTCCCTCAGTACTGACCCTCTGACAGTGCAGCACTCCCTCAGTGCTGACCCTCTGACAGTGTGGCACTCCCTCAGTACTGTCCCTCTGACAGTACGGCGTTCCCTCAGTACTGTCCCTCTGACAGTGCGGCACTGCCTCAGAACTGGCCCTCCGACAGTGCGGCACTCCCTCAGTACTGACCCTCTGACAGTGCAGCACTCCCTCAGTGCTGACCCTCTGACAGTGTGGCACTCCCTCAGTACTGTCCCTCTGACAGTACGGCGTTCCCTCAGTACTGTCCCTCTGACAGTGTGGCACTCCCTCAGAACTGACCCTCTGACAGTGCGGCGCTCCCTCAGTACTAACCCTCTGACAGTGCAACACTCCCTCAGTACTGACCCTCTGACAGTGCCGCGCTCCCTCAGTACTGACCCTCTGACAGTGCGGCACTGCCTCAGTACTGACCCTCTGATAGTGCGGCACTCCCTCAGTACTGACCCTCTGACAGTGCAGCACTCACTCAGTACTGACCCTCTGACAGTGCTGCACTCCCTCAGTACTGACCCTCTGACAGTGCGACACTCCCTCAGTACTGACCCTCTGACAGTGCGGCAGTCCCTCAGTACTGACACTCTGACAGTGCGGCGCTCCCTCAGTACTGACCCTCTGACAGTGCGGCACTCCCTCAGCACCGACCCTCTGACAGTGCGGCAGTCCCTCAGTACTGACCCTCTGACAGTGCGGCAGTCCCTCAGTACTGACCCTCTGACAGTGCGGCACTCCCTCAGTACTGACCCTCTGACAGTGCGGCACTCCGTCACTAAGGTATTGGGAGTATCTGTATAGACTTTGTGCTGATGAGTCTGGAGTGAGACGTCAATACACAACTTTCCGACTTCAGAGTCATGATTGGAACCACAAGAGGCGGAATGACACAGGCTGACTGGGAGAAATGTGAGATTTGTCCAGACAAATGTGAGGTAATGCATTTTGGAAGGTCTAATACAGATAGGAAATATACCGTAAATGGCAGAACCCTGAAGAGTATTGATAGGCAGAGGGATCTGGGTGTACAGGTACACAGGTCACTGAAAGTGGCAACGCAGGTGGAGAAGGCAGTCAAGAATGCATATGGCATGCTTGCCTTCATCGATCGGGGCATTGAGTTTAAAAATTGGCAAGTCATGTTGCAGCTTTATAGAGCCTTAGTTAGGCTGCACTTGGAATATAGTGTTCAATTCTGGTCGCCACACTACCAGAAGGATGTGGAGGCTTTGGAGAGGGTACAGAAAAGATTTACCAGGATGTTGCCTGGTATGGAGGGCATTAGCTATGAGGAGAGGTTGGAGAAACTTGGTTTATTCTCACTGGAACGACGGAGATTGAGGGGCGACCTGATAGAAGTCTACAAGATTATGAGAGGCATGGACAGAGTGGATAGTCAGAAGCTTGTTCGTAGGGTGGAAGCATCAATCATTAGGGGGCACAGGTTTAAGGTGCGAGGGGCAAGGTTTAAAGGAGATGTACGAGGCAGATTTTTTACACAGAGGGTGGTGGGTGCCTGGAACTTGCTGCCGGGGGAGGGAGTGGAAGCGGATACGATAGTGAGTTTTAAGGGGCGTCTGGACAAATACATGAATAGGTTGGGAATAGAGGGATATGATCCCCACAAGGGTAGGGGGTTTTAGTTCAGTCGGGCAGCATGGTCGGTGCAGGCTTGGAGGGCCGAAGGGCCTGTTCCTGTGCTGTAATTTTCTTTGTTCCTTGTTCTTTGAGGTTTGGTGGTCTTTTGTGGTGGTGATTGTACCTCAGATTACAGTTCTGTCCAGACGGTTTGTGGGCTGTGTAATGCAGTCAGGTAATGAACCAATCTGGGCCGCCCCAAGCCATGCCCTCAGCTGCAGTGGCAGGAATTCGTTCTGAGTAGGTTTACTAAATGTTGCATAGTTCCAGCCAGCTCTACCTCACTAACTAAATCGAGCAAACTTCCCTTTAGCGGCCTGTCCAAGAAGCAGGAAAATACTCTTTCCCCATGTTTCCTTCTGCCTGGGGAGTGAATTACATAAGATTCTGTAAAAATTCACAGCATAGACTTATTTATTTGTCCTTTGTATAAAATGACTGTGTGTCTGAGGAAGGAGATAGTTGTCAGGGAAAACTGAAATTAGTCCAGCCTTTTTCTCAGATGAAGAGAAGGTGACCTAATAAAAGTGTTTAAAATTACAAAGAGTTTTTCTGGGGACACAGAGAAGATGTTTCCACATGTGAAGGCCAAAACTAGGTGCTCTCAAGATAAGACAGTCGCTATAAACCGAATATGAATTCAGGAGAAACGTCTTTATCCAGAGAGTGGGGAGAATGTGGAACTCGCTCCCACAGGGAGTGGGGAGAATGTGGGACTCGCTTCCACAGGGAGTGCGGAGAATGTGGGACTCGCTTCCACAGGGAGTGGGGAGAATGTGGGACTCGCTCCCACAGGGAGTGGGGAGAATGTGGGACTCGCTCCCACAGGGAGTGGGGGGAATGTGGGACTCGCTCCCACAGGGAGTGGGGAGAATGTGGGACTCGCTCCCACAGGGAGTGCGGAGAATGTGGGACTTGCTTCCACAGGGAGTGGGGAGAATGTGGGACTCACTCCCACAGAGAGTGGAAAGAATGTCTGACTCGCTCCCACAAAGAGTGGGGAGAATGTGGAACTCACTCGCACAGAGAGTTGTTGAGGTGAATTTACTGGACATACACTGGCCATTTGGCCCATTGAACTGTGCTCGTTTGTGCTTCACACTCATCCACTCACCCTATCGTTCTATCCCTTTCTGCCTCATGTATTTATCCAGCTTTCCTATAGAATGTATCTTAACTATTCACCTCGACCACTCTCTTTGGTTGTGAGTTCCACATTCTCCCCACTCCCTGGCGAAAGTTATAGGGTTCTCCAACCTCGCCCGCGGCTAGGATTCTCTGGTCCAGCTGCAGTGAATGGAGTTTTAGCTAAGCACCAATTTTTCTGTTCTCGCTGGCGGAGCGTGTAAGACTGGGGAATTCTGGCCATAGAGTCATAGACGGATGAAGAATTCTGAATTCCCGATTGGATTTATCAGTGACTATCTTATATTGGGGACCCTAGTTTTAATCTTCTCCACAAGTGGAAACGACTCCTCTACATTCGCCCTATTGAACCCCTTCAGAATTTTAACAACATTTATCGGGTCACCACTCTCACTGGTCTCTTTTCTCAGGAAAAACACACCCGTTTGTTCAATGTTTCTGTCAGTTGTCTCCCTCTGGGTGCTTATGGAATGTGAAGGGAAAACTACAGTACAGAATCTTAAAAAAAGAAATTATTTTGTTCTGAAATAGTGCCTGAAGTTGAGGGCTGTAATCTCGTTTTAGGGTTTTGTGGTTTAAAAGCCGCCTGTGGTTTGTCACTGTTAACACCACCTGAACCCCTCGATTAGAATGTATTCTGAAAATTCATTTCCTGCTCGCCAACGTTCTATGTATAGCACACAGTTGACATTTCCTGTTGAGCAATTTTTGATGATGATGATTAGTCAGAGAAAGCAGGCTCTTTTTCCCAGTTAGGCTGCTAGAAAAGACAGAAATATCCAGGCGTAAAGATGTGTAGGCTGGAGAGCTGAGAGCCAGGTGCTGTGGCCATGTTCCCAGCAGAGGTGGCATTGGGTGAGAGAGGTGAAACTCTGAGTACATGTGGGTGGGTGACTCGAATGGGACCTTTTTTTTGCGACTGTAAGAGAAGATGGTTTTCAGTTTTATGTCACAAGCAAAAGATGGCATCTCTGACACTGCAGCACTCCCTCAGTGCTGACCCTTCGACAGTGCGGCACTCCCTCAGTGCTGACCCTTTGACAGTGCGGCAGTCCCTCAGTACTGACCCTCTGACACTGCAGCACTCCCTCAGTACCGACCCTCTGACAGTGCAGCACTCCCTCAGTACCGACCCTCTGACAGTGCAGCACTCCCTCAGTACCGACCCTCTGACAGTGCAGCACTCCCTCAGTACCGACCCTCTGACACTGCAGCACTCCCTCAGTACCGACCCTCTGACAGTGCAGCACTCCCTCAGTACCGACCCTCTGACAGTGCTGCACTCCCTCAGTACTGACTCTCTGACAGTGCGGCAGTCCCTCAGTACTGACCCTCTGACAGTGCAGCACTCCCTCAGTACTGACCCTCTGACAGTGCGGCACTCCCTCAGTACTGACCCTCTGACAGTGCGGCACTCCTTCAGTACCGACCCTCTGACAGTGCGGCACTCCCTCAGTACTGACTCTCTGACAGTGCGGCACTCCCTCAGTGCTGACCCTTCGACAGTGCAGCAGTCCCTCAGTACCGACCCTCTGACAGTGCTGCACTCCCTCAGTACTGACCCTCTGACAGTGCGGCACTCCCTCAGTACCGACCCTCTGACAGTGCTGCACTCCCTCAGTACTGACTCTCTGACAGTGCGGCAGTCCCTCAGTACTGACCCTCTGACAGTGCAGCACTCCTTCAGTACCGACCCTCTGACAGTGCGGCACTCCATCAGTACTGACTCTCTGACAGTGCGGCAGTCCCTCAGTACTGACCCTCTGACAGTGCGGCACTCCCTCAGTACTGACCCTCTGACAGTGCAGCACTCCTTCAGTACTGACCCTCTGACAGTGCGGCACTCCCTCAGTACCGACCCTCAGACAGTGCGGCACTCCCTCAGTACCGACCCTCTGACAGTGAGGCAATCCCTCAGTATTCACCCTCTGACAGTGCGGCACTTCCGCAGCACTGACCCTCTGACAGTGCAGCACTCCCTCAGCACTGACCCTCTGACAGTGCGGCACTCCCTCAGCACTGACCCTCTGACAGTGCGGCACTCCCTCAGTACTGACCCTCTGACAGTGTGGCACTCCCTCAGTACTGACCCTCTGACAGTGCAGCACTCCCTCAGCACTGACCCTCTGACAGTGCGGCACTCCCTCAGCACTGACCCTCTGACAGTGCGGCGCTCCCTCAGTACTGACCCTCTGACAGTGCGGCACTCCCTCAGTACTGACCCTCTGACAGTGCGGCACTCCCTCAGTACTGACCCTCTGACAGTGCGGCACTCCCTCAGTACTGACCCTCTGACAGTGCGGCACTCCCTCAGTACTGACCCTCTGACAGTGCGGCACTCCCTCAGTACTGACCCTCTGACAGTGCGGCACTCCCTCAGTACTGACCCTCTGACAGTGTGGCACTCCCTCAGTACTGACCCTCTTACAGTGCGGCACTCCCTCAGTACTGACCCTCTGACAGTGTGGCACTCCCTCAGTACTGACCCTCTGACAGTGCGGCACTCCCTCAGTACTGACCCTCTGACAGTGCGGCACTCCCTCAATCCTGACCCTCTGACAGTGCGGCACTCCCTCAGTACTGACCCTCTGACAGTGCGGCACTCCCTCAATCCTGACCCTCTGACAGTGCGGCACTCCCTCAATCCTGACCCTCTGACAGTGCGGCACTCCCTCAATCCTGACCCTCTGACAGTGCGGCACTCCCTCAATCCTGACCCTCTGACAGTGCGGCACTCCCTCAATCCTGACCCTCTGACAGTGCGGCACTCCCTCAATCCTGACCCGCTGACAGTGCGGCACTCCCTCAATCCTGACCCTCTGACAGTGCGGCACTCCCTCAGTACTGACCCTCTGACAGTGCGGCACTCCCTCAGTACTGACCCTCTGACAGTGCGGCACTCCCTCAGTACTGACCCTCTGACAGTGCGGCACTCCCTCAGTACTGACCCTCTGACAGTGCGGCACTCCCTCAGCACTGACCCTCTGACAATGCGGCACTCCCTCAGTACTGACCCTCTGACAGTGCGGCACTCCCTCAGTACCGACCCTCTGACAGTGAGGCAATCCCTCAGTATTCACCCTCTGACAGTGCGGCACTTCCGCAGCACTGACCCTCTGACAGTGCAGCACTCCCTCAGCACTGACCCTCTGACAGTGCAGCACTCCCTCAGTACTGACCCTCTGACAGTGCAGCACTCCCTCAGCACTGACCCTCTGACAGTGCGGCACTCCCTCAGCACTGACCCTCTGACAGTGCGGCACTCCCTCAGTACTGACCCTCTGACAGTGTGGCACTCCCTCAGTACTGACCCTCTGACAGTGCAGCACTCCCTCAGCACTGACCCTCTGACAGTGCGGCACTCCCTCAGCACTGACCCTCTGACAGTGCGGCGCTCCCTCAGTACTGACCCTCTGACAGTGCGGCAATCCCTCAGTACTGACCTCCTGACAGTGCAGCACTCCCTCAGTACTGACCCTCTGACAGTGCGGCACTGCCTCTGCACTGACCCTCTGACAGTGCGGTACTCCCTCAGTACTGACCCTCTGACAGTGCGGCACTCCCTCAGTACTGACCCTCTGACAGTGCGGCACTCCCTCAGTACTGACCCTCTGACAGTGCGGCACTCCCTCAGTACTGACCCTCTGACAGTGCGGCACTCCCTCAGTACTGACCCTCTGACACTGCAGCACTCCCTCAGTGCTGACCCTTTGACAGTGCGGCACTCCCTCAGTGCTGACCCTTTGACAGTGCGGCAGTCCCTCAGTACTGACCCTCTGACACTGCAGCACTCCCTCAGTACCGACCCTCTGACAGTGCAGCACTCCCTCAGTACCGACCCTCTGACAGTGCAGCACTCCCTCAGTACCGACCCTCTGACAGTGCAGCACTCCCTCAGTACCGACCCTCTGACAGTGCTGCACTCCCTCAGTACTGACTCTCTGACAGTGCGGCAGTCCCTCAGTACTGACCCTCTGACAGTGCAGCACTCCCTCAGTACTGACCCTCTGACAGTGCGGCACTCCCTCAGTACTGACCCTCTGACAGTGCGGCACTCCTTCAGTACCGACCCTCTGACAGTGCGGCACTCCCTCAGTACTGACTCTCTGACAGTGCGGCACTCCCTCAGTGCTGACCCTTCGACAGTGCAGCAGTCCCTCAGTACCGACCCTCTGACAGTGCTGCACTCCCTCAGTACTGACCCTCTGACAGTTCGGCACTCCCTCAGTACCGACCCTCTGACAGTGCTGCACTCCCTCAGTACTGACTCTCTGACAGTGCGGCAGTCCCTCAGTACTGACCCTCTGACAGTGCAGCACTCCTTCAGTACCGACCCTCTGACAGTGCGGCACTCCCTCAGTACTGACTCTCTGACAGTGCGGCAGTCCCTCAGTACTGACCCTCTGACAGTGCGGCACTCCCTCAGTACTGACCCTCTGACAGTGCAGCACTCCTTCAGTACTGACCCTCTGACAGTGCGGCACTCCCTCAGTACCGACCCTCTGACAGTGCGGCACTCCCTCAGTACCGACCCTCTGACAGTGAGGCAATCCCTCAGTATTCACCCTCTGACAGTGCGGCACTTCCGCAGTACTGACCCTCTGACAGTGCAGCACTCCCTCAGCACTGACCCTCTGACAGTGCGGCACTCCCTCAGCACTGACCCTCTGACAGTGCGGCACTCCCTCAGTACTGACCCTCTGACAGTGTGGCACTCCCTCAGTACTGACCCTCTGACAGTGCAGCACTCCCTCAGCACTGACCCTCTGACAGTGCGGCACTCCCTCAGCACTGACCCTCTGACAATGCGGCGCTCCCTCAGTACTGACCCTCTGACAGTGCGGCAATCCCTCAGTACTGACCTCCTGACAGTGCAGCACTCCCTCAGTACTGACCCTCTGACAGTGCGGCACTGCCTCAGCACTGACCCTCTGACAGTGCGGTACTCCCTCAGTACTGACCCTCTGACAGTGCGGCACTCCCTCAGTACTGACCCTCTGACAGTGCGGCACTCCCTCAGTACTGACCCTCTGACAGTGCGGCACTCCCTCAGTACTGACCCTCTGACAGTGCGGCACTCCCTCAGTACTGACCCTCTGACAGTGCGGCACTCCCTCAGTACTGACCCTCTGACAGTGCGGCACTCCCTCAGTACTGACCCTCTGACAGTGTGGCACTCCCTCAGTACTGACCCTCTGACAGTGCGGCACTCCCTCAGTACTGACCCTCTGACAGTGTGGCACTCCCTCAGTACTGACCCTCTGACAGTGCGGCACTCCCTCAGTACTGACCCTCTGACAGTGCGGCACTCCCTCAATCCTGACCCTCTGACAGTGCGGCACTCCCTCAGTACTGACCCTCTGACAGTGCGGCACTCCCTCAATCCTGACCCTCTGACAGTGCGGCACTCCCTCAGTACTGACCCTCTGACAGTGCGGCACTCCCTCAATCCTGACCCTCTGACAGTGCGGCACTCCCTCAATCCTGACCCTCTGACAGTGCGGCACTCCCTCAATCCTGACCCTCTGACAGTGCAGCACTCCCTCAATCCTGACCCTCTGACAGTGCGGCACTCCCTCAATCCTAACCCTCTGACAGTGCGGCACTCCCTCAATCCTGACCCTCTGACAGTGCGGCACTCCCTCAGTACTGACCCTCTGACAGTGCGGCACTCCCTCAGTACTGACCCTCTGACAGTGCGGCACTCCCTCAGTACTGACCCTCTGACAGTGCGGCACTCCCTCAGTACTGACCCTCTGACAGTGCGGCACTCCCTCAGCACTGACCCTCTGACAGTGCGGCACTCCCTCAGTACTGACCCTCTGACAGTGCGGCACTCCCTCAGTACCGACCCTCTGACAGTGAGGCAATCCCTCAGTATTCACCCTCTGACAGTGCGGCACATCCGCAGCACTGACCCTCTGACAGTGCAGCACTCCCTCAGCACTGACCCTCTGACAGTGCGGCACTCCCTCAGTACTGACTCTCTGACAGTGCGGCACTCCCTCAGTGCTGACCCTTCGACAGTGCAGCAGTCCCTCAGTACCGACCCTCTGACAGTGCTGCACTCCCTCAGTACTGACCCTCTGACAGTGCGGCACTCCCTCAGTACCGACCCTCTGACAGTGCTGCACTCCCTCAGTACTGACTCTCTGACAGTGCGGCAGTCCCTCAGTACTGACCCTCTGACAGTGCAGCACTCCTTCAGTACCGACCCTCTGACAGTGCGGCACTCCCTCAGTACTGACTCTCTGACAGTGCGGCAGTCCCTCAGTACTGACCCTCTGACAGTGCGGCACTCCCTCAGTACTGACCCTCTGACAGTGCAGCACTCCTTCAGTACTGACCCTCTGACAGTGCGGCACTCCCTCAGTACCGACCCTCTGACAGTGCGGCACTCCCTCAGTACCGACCCTCTGACAGTGAGGCAATCCCTCAGTATTCACCCTCTGACAGTGCGGCACTTCCGCAGTACTGACCCTCTGACAGTGCAGCACTCCCTCAGCACTGACCCTCTGACAGTGCGGCACTCCCTCAGCACTGACCCTCTGACAGTGCGGCACTCCCTCAGTACTGACCCTCTGACAGTGTGGCACTCCCTCAGTACTGACCCTCTGACAGTGCAGCACTCCCTCAGCACTGACCCTCTGACAGTGCGGCACTCCCTCAGCACTGACCCTCTGACAATGCGGCGCTCCCTCAGTACTGACCCTCTGACAGTGCGGCAATCCCTCAGTACTGACCTCCTGACAGTGCAGCACTCCCTCAGTACTGACCCTCTGACAGTGCGGCACTGCCTCAGCACTGACCCTCTGACAGTGCGGTACTCCCTCAGTACTGACCCTCTGACAGTGCGGCACTCCCTCAGTACTGACCCTCTGACAGTGCGGCACTCCCTCAGTACTGACCCTCTGACAGTGCGGCACTCCCTCAGTACTGACCCTCTGACAGTGCGGCACTCCCTCAGTACTGACCCTCTGACAGTGCGGCACTCCCTCAGTACTGACCCTCTGACAGTGCGGCACTCCCTCAGTACTGACCCTCTGACAGTGTGGCACTCCCTCAGTACTGACCCTCTGACAGTGCGGCACTCCCTCAGTACTGACCCTCTGACAGTGTGGCACTCCCTCAGTACTGACCCTCTGACAGTGCGGCACTCCCTCAGTACTGACCCTCTGACAGTGCGGCACTCCCTCAATCCTGACCCTCTGACAGTGCGGCACTCCCTCAGTACTGACCCTCTGACAGTGCGGCACTCCCTCAATCCTGACCCTCTGACAGTGCGGCACTCCCTCAGTACTGACCCTCTGACAGTGCGGCACTCCCTCAATCCTGACCCTCTGACAGTGCGGCACTCCCTCAATCCTGACCCTCTGACAGTGCGGCACTCCCTCAATCCTGACCCTCTGACAGTGCAGCACTCCCTCAATCCTGACCCTCTGACAGTGCGGCACTCCCTCAATCCTAACCCTCTGACAGTGCGGCACTCCCTCAATCCTGACCCTCTGACAGTGCGGCACTCCCTCAGTACTGACCCTCTGACAGTGCGGCACTCCCTCAGTACTGACCCTCTGACAGTGCGGCACTCCCTCAGTACTGACCCTCTGACAGTGCGGCACTCCCTCAGTACTGACCCTCTGACAGTGCGGCACTCCCTCAGCACTGACCCTCTGACAGTGCGGCACTCCCTCAGTACTGACCCTCTGACAGTGCGGCACTCCCTCAGTACCGACCCTCTGACAGTGAGGCAATCCCTCAGTATTCACCCTCTGACAGTGCGGCACATCCGCAGCACTGACCCTCTGACAGTGCAGCACTCCCTCAGTACTGACCCTCTGACAGTGCAGCACTCCCTCAGCACTGACCCTCTGACAGTGCGGCACTCCCTCAGCACTGACCCTCTGACAGTGCGGCACTCCCTCAGTACTGACCCTCTGACAGTGTGGCACTCCCTCAGTACTGACCCTCTGACAGTGCAGCACTCCGTCAGCACTGACCCTCAGACAGTGCGGCACTCCCTCAGCACTGACCCTCTGACAGTGCGGCGCTCCCTCAGTACTGACCCTCTGACAGTGCGGCAATCCCTCAGTACTGACCTCCTGACAGTGCAGCACTCCCTCAGTACTGACCCTCTGACAGTGCGGCACTGCCTCAGCACTGACGCTCTGACAGTGCGGTACTCCCTCAGTACTGACCCTCTGACAGTGCGGCACTCCCTCAGTACTGACCCTCTGACAGTGCGGCACTCCCTCAGTACTGACCCTCTGACAGTGCGGCACTCCCTCAGTACTGACCCTCTGACAGTGCGGCACTCCCTCAGTACTGACCCTCTGACAGTGCGGCACTCCCTCAGTACTGACCCTCTGACAGTGCGGCACTCCCTCAGTACTGACCCTCTGACAGTGTGGCACTCCCTCAGTAATGACCCTCTGACAGTGCGGCACTCCCTCAGTACTGACCCTCTGACAGTGTGGCACTCCCTCAGTACTGACCCTCTGACAGTGCGGCACTCCCTCAGTACTGACCCTCTGACAGTGCGGCACTCCCTCAATCCTGACCCTCTGACAGTGCGGCACTCCCTCAGTACTGACCCTCTGACAGTGCAGCACTCCCGCAGTCCTGACCCTCTGACAGTGCGGCACTCCCTCAGTACTGACCCTCTGACAGTGCGGCACTCCCTCAATCCTGACCCTCTGACAGTGCGGCACTCCCTCAATCCTGACCCTCTGACAGTGCGGCACTCCCTCAATCCTGACCCTCTGACAGTGCGGCACTCCCTCAATCCTGACCCTCTGACCGTGCGGCACTCCCTCAGTACTGACCCTCTGACAGTGCGGCACTCCCTCAGTACTGACCCTCTGACAGTGCGGCACTCCCTCAGTACTGACCCTCTGACAGTGCGGCACTCCCTCAGTACTGACCCTCTGACAGTGCAGCACTCCCTCAGTACTGACCCTCTGACAGTGCGGCACTCCCTCAGTACTGACTCTCTGACAGTGCGGCGCTCCCTCAGTACTGACCCTCTGACAGTGCGGCACTCCCTCAGCACTGACCCTCTGACAGTGCGGCACTCCCTCAGTACTGACCCTCTGACAGTGCAGCACTCCCTCAGTACTGACCCTCTGACAGTGCGGCACTCCCTCAGCACTGACCCTCTGACAGTGCGGCACTCCCTCAGCACTGACCCTCTGACAGTGCGGCACTCCCTCAGCACTGACCCTCTGACAGTGCGGCACTCCCTCAGCACTGACCCTCTGACAGTGCAGCACTCCCTCAGTACTGACCCTCTGACAGTGCGGCACTCCCTCAGTACTGACCCTCTGACAGTGCGGCACTCCCTCAGTACTGACCCTCTGACAGTGCGGCACTCCCTCAGTACTGACCCTCTGACAGTGCGGCACTCCCTCAGTACTGACCCTCTGACAGTGCGGCACTCCCTCAGTACTGACCCTCTGACAGTGCGGCACTCCCTCAGTACTGACCTTCTGACAGTGCAGCACTCCCTCAGTACTGACCCTCTGACAGTGCGGCACTCCCTCAGTACTGACCCTCTGACAGTGCGGCACTCCCTCAGTACTGACCCTCTGACAGTGCGGCACTCCCTCAGTACTGACCTTCTGACAGTGCGGCACTCCCTCAGCACTGACCCTCTGACAGTGCGGCACTCCCTCAGTACTGACCCTCTGACAGTGCGGCACTCCCTCAGTACTGACCCTCTGACAGTGCGGCACTCCCTCAGTACTGACCTTCTGACAGTGCGGCACTCCCTCAGTACTGACCCTCTGACAGTGCGGCACTCCCTCAGTACTGACCCTCTGACAGTGCGGCACTCCCTCAGTACTGACCCTCTGACAGTGTGGCACTCCCTCAGTACTGACCCTCTGACAGTGCGGCACTCCCTCAGCACTGACCCTCTGACAGTGCGGCACTCCCTCAGCACTGACCCTCTGACAGTGCAGCACTCCCTCAGTACTGACCCTCTGACAGTGCGGCGCTCCCTCAGCACTGACCCTCTGACAGTGCGGCGCTCCCTCAGTACTGACCCTCTGACAGTGCGGCGCTCCCTCAGTACTGACCCTCTGACAGTGCGGCGCTCCCTCAGTACTGACCCTCTGACAGTGCAGCACTCCCTCAGTATTGAGGTAAAATTGCTATAGTCCCAGATGACCAGTGGTGATTTAATCGGAAGGTCACCACACCTCAGGCAAGGGGAAAGGTTAAGAAGGAGGGGCCTTCATGAATAACCTCGGCCGGTACAGAAATTGAACCCACGCTGTCGGTGTTGCTCTGCATCATGAACCAGCCGTCCAGCCAACTGAGATAAACTTTCTCTCCCTGTTTCTCATTCTCTCTTTCCGTCTCACTATCTCTACTTCTCAGTCTCCTTCTCTCTCTCTGTTTCTGTCTCTGTCTCTCACAGTCTCTCTCAGTTTTGTTGTCTCTTTCTCACTCTCTCTCACTGTCTCTATCTCTATATATATCCCAGTCTCTCTGTCTCTCTCTCTTTCCCTCTGTCTGTCTCTCTTTCTCTCTGTCTCAGTCTCTCTGTTTCTCTTCTCTCTCTCTGTGTCTCTCTGTCTCAGCCTCTCTGTTTCTTCTCTCTCTCTCTCTGATTCTTCTCTCTCTCTCTTTCTCTCTGTCTCAGCCTCTCTGTTTCTTCTCTCTCTCTGTCTCTCTGTCTCAGTCTCTCTGTTTCTTCTCTCTCTCTGTCTCTCTGTCTCAGTCTCTCTGTTTCTTCTCTCTCTCTCTTTCTCTCTGTCTCAGCCTCTCTGTTTCTTCTCTCTCTCTGTCTCTCTGTCTCAGTCTCTCTGTTTCTTCTCTCTCTCTGTCTCTCTGTCTCAGTCTCTCTGTTTCTTCTCTCTCTCTCTTTCTCTCTGTCTCAGCCTCTCTGTTTCTTCTCTCTCTCTGTCTCTCTGTCTCAGTCTCTCTGTTTCTTCTCTCTCTCTGTCTCTCTGTCTCAGTCTCTCTGTTTCTTCTCTCTCTCTCTCTGATTCTTCTCTCTCTCTGTCTCTCTGTCTCAGTCTCTCTGTTTCTCTTCTCTCTCTCTCTCTGTTTCTTCTCTCTCTCCCTCTGTCTCTCTGTCTCAGTCTCTCTGTTTCTTCTCTCTCTCTGTCTCTCTGTCTCAGTCTCTCTGTTTCTCTTCTCTCTCTCTGTGTCTCTCTGTCTCAGCCTCTCTGTTTCTTCTCTCTCTCTCTCTGATTCTTCTCTCTCTCTGTCTCTCTGTCTCAGTCTCTCTGTTTCTCTTCTCTCTCTCTCTCTGTTTCTTCTCTCTCTCCCTCTGTCTCTCTGTCTCAGTCTCTCTGTTTCTCTTCTCTCTCTCTCTCTGTGTCTCTCGGTCTCAGTCACTCTGCCTCTCACTCTCTCTCACACTGTCCAATGCAGAAATGTGTTTCTATTTTGTCAGTGATTTCCACAGCCCAGCTGTTATTGCATCAGCTCTGCTGTCCCTGCGCTGTCTCTCTCTGTTCTTGTTTCCCTTTTGCTCCTTCTTCTGTGGTGTTAATTCTCTGCCACAGAGAGTTCTCTATTTCTGGAGACCCTTTTGCTCTGTCTGGCTCACTCCTGCCTCCAGCATTCTTACAAGCTGGCAGTTCATAGAATCAAAGAACAGTTACAGCGCTGAAGAAGACCATTCGGCCCCATGTGCTTGTGCTGGCCCTCTGAAGGAGCGATTCACCTGGTGCCACTCCTCTGTCCATTCCCCCAGCCCTGCAACTCGGTGAGAAATTGGGTGAAATTGCCGCTAATGGTCTTATTGTCTTATTGTCGAGTAGTATGGCCCAGCAGCAATCACTGACTAACCACTGATGTTGCCATGGAAACAACATTTTAACTATCTACACTTTTGATTTGATTTGATTTATTATTGTCACATATTGGGACACAGTGAAAAGTATTGTTTCTTGTACGCTGTACAGACAAAACATACTGTTCATAGAGTATAGAGAGAAGGAAAGGTGAGAGTGCAGAATATGGTGTTACAGTCATAGCTAGGAGTGCAGAGAAAGATCAACTTAATGTAGGATAGGTCCATTCAAAAGTCTGATGGCAGCAGGGAAGAAGCTGTTCTTGAGTCGGTTGGTGCGTGACCTCAGACTTTTGTATTTTTTTTCCAATGGAAGAAGGTGGAAGAGAGAATGTCCGGAGTGCGTGGGGTCCTTAATTATGCTGGCTGCTTTTCCGAGGCAGCGGGAAGTGTAGACAGAGTCAATGGATGGGAGGCTGGTTTGCGTGATGGATTGGGCTACATTCACGACCTTTGTAGTTCCTTGCGGTCTTGGGCGGAGCAGGAGTCATAACCAAGCTAAGTTCACTCCACAGTTCTGTTTCCCGACATTATTCTTGAATCTTGCTGAAAAGAGAGACATGTTACGGAAACTTTTCACCTTGCACTCATCAGGACAAACAAGAATGTCAAGCAATCACAGCAATTTACATGGGGTAGAATGGTTTCAGATAAGCCAATGTTTTACAGAGGGTTGGAGACCACCAATTCTTTCTCCCCAAAATACACGTTATTCATAACATTTGTAAGAGCACACAGCCAAACATTTCAACTTGAAAGTTGCAGAAAGTACAATAAAATTCAACTTGTCTCTGCACAGTGTGTTCCACACTGAGGTTCCTCGATACAATTCATAGAATCCCTACAGTGCAGAAGGAGGCCATTCAGCCCATTGAGTCTGCACCGACCACAATTCCACCCAGGCCCTACTCCCGTAGCCCCATACATTTACCCTGCTTCTCCCCCTGACACTAGGGCCAATTTAGCATGGCCAATCAACCTATCCCACACATCTTTGGAGTGTGGGAGGAAACTGGAGCACCTGGAGGAAACCCACGCAGACACGGGGAGAATGTGCAAACTCCACACAGACAGTGACCCAAGGCCAGAATTGAACCCGGGTCCCTGGCGCTGTGAGGCAGCAGTGCTAACTGCTGTGCCACCGTGACACTCCTGATATTTACAGTATCCATCCCATGTCAGGTACATAGCCTGGGTGGGTGGGGGCGGGGTGGGGGGGGGAGGGGGGGGGGCGGTCAAAACCTTTCAAATTCAAAACTTACAGAGAGTGCAATAAAATGCAACTTTCCTTCTGCAGCATGTCCCTCTCTGAGCTGCCTCAATACGGTTTCAATCCCCTTGTATTTGCAAAGCACATTTCATCTTAAGGCATAAAGCCAAGGCATTGTTGACAAATTTACCATCCCTCAGTGCACGGTGGCTGAAAGGACTTAGACAGCCATCTATCCCAGCAATTAGAAAGTTGCTGCTCACACCTGGGTTCATGGATAGGGAGGGATTAGAGGGATACGGACCAAGTAAGGGCAGAAGGTTTTTTAAAATTTAGATAGGGCATCATGACTGGCACGGGCTTGGAGGGCCGAAGGACTTGCTCCTGTGTTGTACTGTTCTCTGTTCTTTGTGTTAACTCATAGAAATCATAGAAACCCTACAGTACAGAAAGAGGCCATTCGGCCCATCGAGTCTGCACCGACCACAATCCCACCCAGGCCCTACCCCCATATCCCCACATATTTTACCTACTGTGGCAGCTATTTTGGGCAACCATAGATAGGAACACAGGAATTAGGAGCAGAAATTGGCAAATTCAGCTCTTCGAGCCTGCTGCGCCATTCAATCAGATCATGGCTGATCTCTCCCTAGTCTCAAATCCACCTCCCCACCTGTTCCCCATATCCCCTTATCCCTTTTTAAATTAGAAATATATCCATCTCCTTCTTGAAACCATTCAATGATTCAGACTCCACCGCGCGATGGGGCAGCGAGTTCCACAAATTCACCACCCTCTGCGAGAAGTATTTCCTCCTCATCTCAGTTTTAAATCTACTGCCTCTCAACCTATCCCTGTGACCTCTTGTTCCAGATTGCCCCATAAGAGGAAGCATTTGGTCTACATTTACTTTATCAATCCCTTTTAAAATTTTATATCCCTCGATCAGATCCTCTCTCATCCTTCTAAACTCCAGCGAGTACAAACCCAAACTGTTTAATCTCTCCTCATACATCAACCCTTTCGTCCCCGGGATCAATCTGGTGAACCTCCTCTGAACTGCCTCCAATGCCGCAACATCCTTCCTCAAATAAGGAGACCAAAACTGGACACAACACTCCAGGTGTGGTCTCACCAGCACTCACAGATGTTGGATGTGTGGTTCACGCCTGGTGACAGTGCAGTTACCTGTCGCACTGCTGCTTTATGGATGGACACAGATGTCCAGCTGAAGCTGGGCAAGACTGTCTGACCATTCCAGAGAACATCAGTAACTGAATCACAGGTGAGGAGATTGTGAAGCTTTGCTGCATGAGAATCAGACGGAGCGTCACAATCAATAATCCACAGATCAAATCAATACGACTTGACTCATTAAATTGTTGGATCATCGCAACTGCCTGAATAGTTCAAAAATATCCTTTCAGGAAGTTATCCTTGTTGGGGGGGGGGGGCGGCGGCGGCGGGGGGGGGGGGGGGGGGGGGGGGGGGGTGGGGTTGGGAGGGGGGGGAGGGTGGAGTCCAGAACAGGAGGGAGACAGAACCTTCAAATTGGAGTCAGGCCATTCAGGGGATGAAGTCAGTCAGCACTAGCTCACACAGAGGGGAGTGGAAATCTGGAACGCTGTCCCCACAAAAAGCCTTTGAGGCTGGAGTTCAAGTGAACATTCCAAAACGGAGACTAATCGATTGTTGTTTGGTTAAGATTGAAGGGTATGGAACCAAGGCGGGTAATAGAGTTATGATCCAGATCAGCCGCAATCTAAGTGAATGACGGAACAGGATTGAGGTACTGAATGACTGCCTTGTGTTCCTGTGCATCCAAACTGGGCCAACACAGGACTCCAGCCCCACACCAATATAGCAATGCCCTCTGAAATGGCCTTGCAAGCCACTCACAGGGCAGCTGAGGAATGGACACCAGATGCTTCCCTGTTCCAGCCCTGCCCAAATCCTGAGAATGAACCTTTCTGAACAGGGTCGGGTGAAAACTAAAAGCTGGCAGCCCCTCTCGCTGAGACAAACTGACATTCTGCCCATTGCAAAATACAGAACGTGATGTGGAGATGCCGGCGTTGGACTGGGGTGAACACAGTAAGAGTTTTAACAACACCAGGTTAAAGTCCAACAGGTTCATTTGGTAGCAAATACCATTAGCTTTCGGAGCCCTGCTCCTTCGTCAGATGGAGTGGAAATCTGACGAAGGAGCAGCGCTCCGAAAGCTAATGGTATTTGCTACCAAATAAACCTGTTGGACTTTAACCTGGTGTTGTTAAATACAGAACATCAGTGCTCACAAATAAAATCAGGTGTGCTCTCCCAGTTTGTGCTCCGTGTACCTGTATGTGCTTTCTGCCTCAATAATTAATTCCATGTTATGATGTTTATCTGATCTCTAGAGCATGGGACGTTAGCAAACAAGGACAGCAGAAACATTACATCGAGATAACATAATTGAGAGGCAGTTTATTTTAATACCAAGCAAATAATCCGTTAATTGTTGGTAAATATTATGGTACAATATGTTTACATTAGTTTTGATGAACTAATAAACTTTGCAACTTATAAACACAGTCGCAATTTTAGACAGGAGATGACCCATCAAACCCTCCTAACCCCAGAATTTCATTCAAAACCCCCACCCAAAATATTCCCTTTGGCCCGTCTGATCCTCTTATCCCCAGCATCCGCTTGGCGCATTTCCAACAACTCTGAATCTCATCAAAAGAAAGAACAAATTGAATGTTTTTAACATTCTCGGGATTTGGGCAGCCCTGGCTAGTCTCGCGTTTCTTGCCTATCCCTAGTTGCCCTGAGAAGGCAGTGGGCATTCTTCCTGAACTGATGTTAGAGGTTCAGTACTATACTTGCTATACCATTTCAGAGGGCAGCTGAGATTCCGACAAAACTGTTGTGTTGGAATCACATAGGGAATAAAATAAATGCCCTCCTCCATGCTGAGTTTGTTGATGGGAGGCATCTAATCAGGTGTGGGGCAATTGATGCCCACTTAATCCCATTGCCCAAATGTCAATTCAGCAGTGGACGGGGGAGTGGTGGGGGGTGAAGCTCACCATGCAAGGACCTTGATGGACAATCTACGGGTTGCTTCTGGGCTTCCAGGGCAAGTCACTTGTTCAAAGGGGCCAGGCATTGGGAAGGGGGAGAGTCTGCCCCTGCCCTTGCTGCTGACTCCCCTCCCCTGCAACAGCCCTCCCCACAGGCCTGCCCCCACCATCACTCACCTGTGGCCTAGGAGAAGGTGCCAGGTCCTTGGGTGAGTGCCATGCCAGCAGCAAGTACCATCTTCCCAGTGGCATTGCCATCCAATAGAGCTGCCAACCTCTGATTGGTTGACGGCTCTCGGCAGGTGGGTCTCCTGCCCGCCACCCCCCCTCCCCCCTCCCCCAACCCGGGTCCTGGGGAAGGTCCAGCACTATCCGGTTAAGTGCCTGAATAGCGGCCTTCCTGAAGAGAGGTGAAGCGGGAATCATGCAGGCCCTTCAGCAATGGGTGAAACCCCCATCATCCCATTTAAATAGCGCCCGTGGGCTCAACGTGGAGTCGGGAAGGCAGCTTCATCATGGACATTAGTGAATCAGTTGGATTTTTCTGACAACTCCTTTAATACCGTAAAATCACAGAATCATAGAATCTCTACAGTACAGAAGAAGGCCATTTGGCCCATCAAGTCCATACTGACCACAATCCCACCCAGACCCTATTTCCGTAACTCCACACATTTACCCTAGCTAATCCCCCTGACACTAGGGTCAATTTAGCATGGCCAATCCACCTAACCAGCATATCTTTGGACTGTGGCAAGAAACCGGAGCACCCGGAGGAAACCCATGCAGACACGGGGAGAACGTGCAAACTCCACACAGACAGTGACCCAAGGCCGGAATTGAATCCAGCTCCCTGGCGCTGTGAGACAGCAGCGCTAACCACTGTGCCACCATGCCGCCCCGGGTCCCTGGCACTGTGAGGCAGCGGTGCTAATCACCGTGCCACCGTGCTGCCCCAATAGCCCAAGGTGCTTCACATTAAAATTACGCGACAATAGTTAACATCGAGCCACACTGAGAGATATGAGGACAGGCCGAAAAATCAGTCAAGAGGATGGGTTATAAGGAGGGTCTTAAAAGAGGAGATGCAGAGATGTTGTCTGGAACTTTCTGGCCATTCATGCCAGCGGGATCTCCTGGTCCCGCCAATGGCGCCAAACCTTCCCCCCACCCTCACCACGGGTTTCCCAGGGGTGAGGAGTCCATTCGATGGGAAAGCCCATTGACAGTGGCGGGATCGGAAGATTCTGTCGCCAACCATTGCCGGGCAGCTTCAGTTGCACAGTAAATCCCGCCCATTGTAATTGCCTTATCGCATTCCCGGGATGTCCCAGATGGTTAATGTTCAATGAATCATAATTTGAAATGCAGCAGTGCTCTGTTCAATGAGTGAGGGAGCTGGAGAAATGGAGCGTATGTTTACTTTGGATGGATGTATTGCTTTGGGCTGAAGGGTTTTCACTCACTTTGTGGCTAACAGCTCAGGGTACGCGAGCATCCGCTCCTTGATTCAATCCCTTAGACCTGTGGCCTCGGTTGCTAACCGTTGTGTTTCTGTCTGGATTGACGTAATGCTGGAGATGAGGAGAGGATCCCAGCAGTGTTACCTGTGTGTCCAGTTTGTGGCCAAGCACTGGTTAATATAGCCAGTGACAACTTAACCACATCTAAGATATTTACAATGGTATCTAAAAGCGATTTACACGTTGAATTATTTTTTCAGTGCAATCTCTGTTAACGATGTGAATCTGAGCCCGTCCTGCCTATACTTGTTAGTTACATTAAACCACCTTAAAGCGCAGAGGATTAACGAGACTGTGATGCATTGATACAACATTGGCTAAGGGATAGTAATGGTGATCAGTTATTTCTTTAAACTGAAGAGGAGTATAAAGCTGTTCCCTAGCGGGAGGTATTAAAGCCATTGTTCTATTCAGATAGATGTGAATGACCTGGGTATACTGGACCATCATTTCAAAGTTTGCCAATGATACCAGACTCAGAATGTAGTGAACAGTGAGAAGGATCATACTAGACATCAGGAGGACACGAGCAGATTGGTGAAATGAGTGAGGGTGGGCGATAATTTGTCTTTTATGTTTTAACTGTTGGCCAGGAAATTGGGGAGAGCTCTCTTGCTCCTCTTTCAAGAATGCCAAAGGGTTCTTTATACCCACCTGAGAGGTAAGGCAGGGCCTTGGTTCAACATTGTATGCAAAAGACAATACCCCAGATAGGGCAGCACTTCCTCAATACTGCACTGGAGAGTCAGCCTAGATCTTGTGTCCAGGTTTTGGATTGGGACGTGTGTCCATAACCTTGACTCAGATGCAAGAGCCGCAGGTAACATTTATGGGGATAAAGTAGGGATACAGGCTAGTTTCAGTGGAGAAGTGGGAATGGGCAGCTCTGTTGATGGGTTCTGTGTTTCTATAGATATCGCTCTTGGGGCTATAGGAATCAAATGATATGGGGGGATGGCAGGATCAGGAATTGAATTTGATGATCAGCCATGATCAAAGTGAATGGCGGAGCAGCTTGAAGGGCTGAATGGCCTCCTCCTGCTTTAGTTTCTATATTAGCTGTGGAGTTTGATGTTGAAATGTCAAATTTCAGCACCTGAGTAACCAGGAGGATGGAATAAAACACTCACCATGTAGAGTTCAATCCAAGAAGCCAAGGATTTCTACACATTTCCCCCAAACTGTTTGTTTGCTCACAGCACCAACATAGTAGAGACATAAGATATAGGAGCAGAGTTAGGCCATTCGGCCCATCGAGTCTGCTCGGCCATTCGATCATGGCTGATATGCTCCTCATCCCCATTTTCCTGCCTTCTCCCCATAACCCTTCAACCCATTACCAATTAAAAATCTGTCTAACTCCTCCTTAAATTTACTCACTGTCCCAGCATCCACCGCACTTTGGGGTAGCGAATTCCACAGATTCACAACCCTTTGGGAGAAGTAGTTTCTCCTCAACTTGTTTTAAATTTGCTACCTCTTATGCTAAGACCTCTCATCCTAGAATGCCCCACAAGAGGAAGCATCTGCTTCACGTCTACTTTATCCAAACCTTTTATCATCTTGAATACCTCAGTTTGATCTCCCCTCATTCTTCTAAACTCCAGAGAGTATCGGCCTAAACTGTTCAATCTCTCTTCATACGACAAACCCCTCATCTCTGGAATCAATCCAGTGAACCTCCCATGAACTGCCTCCAATCCCACGACATCTTTCCTCAAGTAAGGGGTTGCATGTGTTTCTTTATAAGATGTGTTTTTTAGAACATTTAATAATTAACTAGTGGATTTCTGTACAGGTGTAATCAAATGGATAGGTGTAGCTTTCAATTCACTGATAAATTAGATGGTGCCTGTATCTGATTCACACTGCTGTCAGCAGGATTAACTCTGTCCCATTGTTAAACCATGGAATGAAAATTACGAATTGTCAATCCTATTGCTCAGCTTCACCTCCAGGGAGTGTGCACCAAGTGTGGGAGGGGTGGAACGCAGCACAGATTGCTGCAGGGAAGATGTTCCAGGATGTCCTTGGCTTTCTGAAAAGCTGTTTAAAACCCAATTGGAAAATTGTGTTGCAGGTCCTGACTCTGTCAGATACAAAGTGATTGTCACAGCAAGGCGACCACCTGCCAGCTTAAAATAGCAGAATTGAAAAGTGTGGTTGCTTTACAGTAGGCAATAAAATTGTTGATCCTATGGGGGATACAACAACAACTTACATTTTTATAGTGCCATTAATGCAACAAAATATCCCAAGGTGCTTAACTAGAGTTAAGTGGGCGGCACGGTGGCACAGTGGTTAGCACTGCTGTCTCACTGCGCCAAGGATCCGGGTTCAATTCCGG
Organism: Mustelus asterias; assembly: GCF_964213995.1. Lineage (NCBI taxonomy): Eukaryota > Metazoa > Chordata > Chondrichthyes > Carcharhiniformes > Triakidae > Mustelus > Mustelus asterias. The sequence goes on along the minus strand of NC_135810.1, from coordinate 1,594,298 downwards.
CCTCTGGTGACTGTCTGCGGAGTCTGCACCTTCTCCCCATGTCTGTGCGGGTTTCCTTCGGGTGCTCCGGTTTCTTCCCACAGTCCGAAAGATGTGCGGATTAGATGGATTGGCCATGCTAAATTGCCCCTTAGTGTCGGGGGATTAGCAGGGTAAATACGCGGGGTTACGGGGATAGGGGCTGGGTGGGATTGTTATCAGTGCAGTTTGATGGGATGAATGGCCTCCTTCCGGAGGAAACCCACGCAGACACGGGGAGAACATGCAAACTCCACATAGGCAGTGACCCAAGGCCGAAATCGAACCCAGGTCCCTGGTGCTGTGAGGCAGCAGGGCTAACCACTGTGCCACTGTGCCGCCCTGGGAACTGCCTCAGGGAATGGTACTTTTTGCCGGAACATTGGCAGAATCCCTTCGATTGATGCCTAACCAGATTCGAACAATGAAATGATGGCTCACAATTCACACTCCGCCTGAAGAACTTTACCTAAGCCTGCATTTCTGTAGCACCTTTCATGACAGCAAAGCCAATTTACTGCCAATAAAGTATTGTTTGAAGTGTAGACACGGTTGTAATGTGGGAAATGTGACAGCCAATATGTGCATAGCAAGATCCCACAAACAGTAATGCGATAAATGATATGAAATTCTAATTTGAGGCATTGGTTGAGGGATAAATATTGACTAGTACGTCAGCAGGAACTATCTGCTTTTCTTTGAAACAGCGCTGCAGAATTCTTTACATCCCAGAAGGACAGCATCTCTGACAGTGCAGCCTTCCCTCAGTACCGGCACTGAAGTGTCAGCTGAGATTTTGTGCTGAGATGGCTTGGGTGAGACTAAAGCACCCAACCTGCTGAGTGTAAGACAAAATTTCCGATTAAAAATAATGTAAAGAATTACGGGGACAGTGAGTGTAAAAGACATTGAAGTGTCCGATCAGCCATGATTGTATTGAATGGCAGAGCAGGCTCGATGGGCTGAATGGCCTCCTCCTGTTCCCATGTTCCTGAAGATTGCAATCCCTGGCTGTCACCTTGAAAACACAGGGCACTTTGCAGATGACCCTGAAATGATCCAAATATCACACTGATTAATGCATGTTGTACCTGGTGATGCTCCGTATTCTTTATCCGGCTTCATAGAGCGCAGGAGTGACCATAACTTTGTTATCCGATTCCATTTGACCTATACATCACTGACATACAAAAATCACTGCTGAGAGAGAAGTCACAAGCTGCAACTTTAATTAAACACTTCTGGAACAATTTAAAGTTTATTTTTGACAGTAAATTTTCAAAGATATCTTAATTCCTGCAAGGCGACACGGCGACACAATGGTTAGCACTGTTGCCTCACAAAGCCAGGGACCCGGGTTCGATTCCCGTCACTGTCTGTGTGGTGTCTGCACATTCTCCCCGTGTCTGCGTGGGTTTCTTCCGGGTGCTCCGGTTTCTTCCCACAGTCCAAAAGACGTGCAGGTGATTAGGGGATTTTCACAGTAACTTCATTGCAGTGTTAATGTAAGCCTACATGTGACTAATAAATAAATAAACTTTAAACTCAGCAATTTAGCAGTCCCTGATCATTCTCTTTATGATTTATCATGCCCCCTTGATTCCAACATTGTGGTAAATAATCTAATCCCCGGTTATTCAAAGCCCTCCTTAACTCGCCACATCTCCAGTGTCTTGGTTTGGATTCCTTGCAATTTTCTCAGAAAATCCCGTCTCACAAACAATTGATGCTTTTAAAAACTCTGAGCTTTATCAAACTGTGGAGATGCTGGCGTTGGACTGGGGCAAACACAGTAAGAGTTTTAATAAACCTGTTGGACTTTAACCTGGTGTTGTTAAAACTCTTACTTGATCAAACTGACCAGACATGGGATCAAATCAGGTGCCCACATAACAAAACCAACCTGCATTTATATAGTGCCTTTAACATTGTGAAATGTCCCAAATGAAATCTGACATCAAACCACATCAGGTGATATTGGGGTGGGTGACCAAAAGCTTGACTGAAGAGATGTGTTTTAAGGAGTGTATTGGCGGAGGAGGAAGAGGTGGAGAGACTTAGAGGAGGACTTCCAGATACTCAGATCTCAGCAACTAAATGTGTGGCTGCCGATGGCGGTGTGATTAATGGATCATATCATAGAATCATAGAATCATAGAAACCCTACAGTGCAGAAGGAGGCCATTCGGCCCATCGAGTCTGCACCGACCACAATCCCACCCAGGCCCTACCCCCACATATAGGGAGGTTGGGGTCTCTTGAGGGAATTCCACGGCTGACAGACACAATGGTCATGCGTGCTTCCCTCAGTCACATCACTGTTCCTGAGCAGCTCGCTGTAAACACTAGTGAGAGTGTGAGGATCGCTGCTGGTATGGGAGGGCAGTGATGTTTCTTTTCTGTGATTGAGAAGAACCCAAGAATCTTGTAGCAGGAATTGTTTAGCGAGGATCACAATGAATTGCACAAATTCCGTTCACGGTGAGGCAAAGAGTCTTTGAATAGCAACAGGATAAAGCAAGAGCTGCAACATTTCATGTACTTTGGAAGCTCATTAGGTCATTATGATTCATTCTTGGGGTGTGGGCATTGCTGGCAAGGCTGATGTTGTTGTTGCTGGTGCCTGGGCTTGATCCAACTGAGTGCCTCGCTGGACCACTTCGGAGGAGAGTTGAAAGGTAACAGTGTTTTTGTGGGACTGGAGTCACATAGACCCCCGGACTGGGTAAGGGAGACAAGTTCCCATCCTTAAAGGACATTAGTCTTCAGGACAAGCCAACAATGTCATGGTCACTTCTACTGAAATCTGATTTTAAATTTTCAAATTGCCAGGTTGGGATTTGAATGCTAGGTCTCTGGGTTTGTAGTCTTTTGGATTTCTAGTCTAGTGATATAATCACTACACCACCATGCCCTCAGAGCTTGAGAGTATGCATCTGCCCTGATCAGCCTGTTGCTGCATTGCAGGAATGAGGTAATTAAGGTCTCTGGATCAGTGTTGGCTTTGAGCCAATAAAGGTGCCAAACAGGACATGCAAAATGTGGCAAGAATTTGCACTGCAGGAGGACATTGTGTTGTGGGATTAAGTTAGTTACCCTTTGAGGAAAGCCCTGGAATCTCCAGGAATTCAGGATTAATCCCCGGAACACTGCTATGAGTAACGCCTCGGAGATAAAACTTGGGAGCAGTAAGATTGCTCTGTTCTTTGAAACTCCAGTTCATTGGTCACAGAAGTATTGGTGATTTGGTGAGATGACTGGCTGGGAAGTGTAATAAGTCTTCGGAGGCAGAAGTCCCTTCACCAAAATCCCTTTATTTACAATTCCAACAGCAGTACACAGAGTGCTATCAGGCAGCAGTCTACCTTTGGGAGTGCCAGAGGAACTGACACTCCCAGTTAAATACAAGGAAAAGACTCCCTGATTGATCCATTAATTGATTCCTTAATCAGGGAGTTCATATTCCAATAGGCCGACCTCAATGGCCTGATTGAAGTCATTACAGAAGGATGATCCAAATGGATAAAGAGGAGTTTGTTCCTGTAGGTAGGTGGGTCATTATGAGAATGGGCATATTGACTGCGGGGGGGGGGGGGGGGGGGGGCGGGTCATGTGAGGAATGCTCCTGCAGGGCTTTCAACCAACATTGGCAACCCATCTGCAAATGCCCAAACAAAGCCTTTCTCATCAAGATCATCAACTTATCGAGTGGCCGCCTTCTGCAGTGCACACTTCAACCTCAGAGATATTGCAATCACATTGATCAACTTTCTCCCAAACACTGCACTGCCAGGAGGTTCTCAGTTCCTCCCAGCCAATTGGATTTCTGAGACATTTGTTCAATTGCTGTGAAATTGCACACAGACCTCCAGGATTAAAGCAGCCATGGTGACCCGGTGCTTCTATATGTACTGAAGCTAATCCGAAATAAACCATTGGAAAGAAGGTGGATGTTTGCATTATATTTGGAAAGGGTGTGACTGGCGCAATGGAACTTCGATACTGAGAATCACCGAGAGAAAACTAATCAGTGATAGGGACAGCCTGAGCCGTTCCATAGAGTTCTCAAGCATCTGCACGTTGGCCCCTTTGCAGCGTAACACTCCCTTAATCACCATCACCAGCCAACTTCAATATCAATTCTTGCACAAATAATTTTTGAAAATTGTCTATGCAAAGTGCAATCTGCCATTTCTTTTCTGAATGGTTATTTTTTAAGCCAACATTTTGAAGTTTTTTTCCTTGCCTTGTCTTGATCTATTTATGTCCTTGCACACAACCCCTGTCATTTCCCCAGCATTGGGGAAATTCTCTCCCAGACCTTTGGCAGTGCCCCAGGCTGTTTCAATCTTTCATTTAACTTCCTTCTTCTTGACAGCCCACTATGGAGTGAGGACTTACCTTATAAGGTGGTAGGAGGCAGGCACTGCCTACCACAGCAACATTCCCTGCTGCCGTTTGTTGATCCATCAATAAGATAACCCTCTGATACCTCAATCTCCTGCTGCCCTACAGCCCTCCGAGATATTTGTCTGGTGTTAAAGTTTGTTTGAAAACCGTTGCTGTAGAATATGTTAGGATATTATATACCATTAAATAGTCTGTATAAATGCAAGTTAGTGTTTTGTTGTAAACCATCGAACAATAGTGGTAGCAATGATGTGCTACTTATATCTTTCAACTGCCTCATCAATATCCAATCCCAGCTTCCAAATCACGCAGGAATTTGTCCACTATCTCAGTAACTTCTTTTCTGCTCCAGGCCCCTACTTCTCCTGACAGCCTCCTCCTCTCCGTGGCTCCCAGTCTCCTTCCTTTGAAACGATATACTCCACTCCCTGTGTCTGCAATATTCCAGCTTGCACCGTGTTGTGCATCGTCACCACAGGGAAATGTTTCAAAAATTGCTTAACCAAACAAGGCAACGTTCTTCTTGGGTTACTGTCAAATGCTGGAAATTCAAAGTAACTTTATTATCCAATATTTTAAACAATATATTTGATTTTTGATTAAGCAACGCAACAGAGTGGGGATTTGATATTAAACTCAATGATTTGGATTAAGTAATATTGATTTCATGGTGTAGGATATAAACAGTCTTCTTTTGATTTGAAAGTTCGAAGATTGGAAACAGAATTGTTGTCTCAAGTTAATGTGTAACCAGTGGTTAGAGGAAATAGCATCAAATTAATTGGTTCTAATGACTCCCAGAGCTCCTCTTTAACTGCTCACTGTGGGTGATATCCACCACTCCCAACCAAAGTGAGGAATGGCTGATTGCTCTTCACAAACTCTGAAGGTTACCTCTTCCCTCTGACTGCTGGCAAGACCCCATATTGTTCTGATCCAGTGCTGAGAAGACCTGAAATGATCAGACTTGAACCTCTTGCAAATGTCCTTCCTTGCATTTTCTAGTTGTTTTGATGTTGCTTGTTTTCCAGGAGAAGAACAAAATTAAATTTGATTTGTGTACTCATCACTGACCAACATTATTGAGCAAAGTGTTTCATGTGGGCTGGAGTGCCGAGCAGAAACATTTGAACAACTCTATGATTGTGGTCGGTGGCAAGTCTACAGAAAATGTGCCCGTAGAGGTTAATTCATTCACTGAACCATAGATTATGACCCAAAACCAAGTGATTACTAAGATTTAATATCCTTGGTTGGATAGTTACTCTTTGAAGGGGAGGCTCCCACTATCAGATCCCCCTCTTTCAGGCTCAGCATTATTCCAAAAGCACTAGACAGACTGTTGAAATGGGCAGGAAAGTGTGAAGTGATTAATTTTAGTGATAAGAAACAAGGTGAGGAAACATGAGTTTAAATGGGACAATTTAAAAGGGGTGAAGGAACAGAAGGATCTGGGGGTTCACATATGTAAATCTTTGAAGGTGGTAGGATAAGTTGGCAAGGATGCTAACAAAGCTTACAGGACTTTGGCTTTATAGAGTCACGGTCCCATCTTAACTCCATGTAATGTGAATGGGTTTTGAATGAGTTCAAATCAGGCCAATGAAGTAAAAAAATCAAGTAGATTATGCCAAATATTTCTAAACTTTAGGCCCTGGTTGGAGTATTGTGTCCGATTCTGGGCAGCACATTGGGAAGTCAAGGCCCTTATAGAATCATAGAATCTATAGTGCAGAAGGAGGCCATTTGGCCCCGCAAGTCTGCACTGACAATAATCCCACCCAGGCCCTATCCCCCTAACCCCACATATTTACCCTCCGAATCCCGCTGACACTAAAGGGCAATTTATCATGGCCAATCAACCTAACCTGCACATCTTTGAATTGTGGAAGGAAACTCACACATACACAGGGAGAGCGTGCAAACTCCACACATACACTCGTCCCGAGGCTGGAATTGAACCCATGTCCCTAATGCTGTGAGGCAGCAGTGTTAACCACTGTGCCACCGTGCCGTCCTTGAGAGGATGCAGAGTTTATTTATTAGAATGGGATCTGGGTGAGCCCTTTCCAACCCTTCAGGCCCCAGGACAAACCAGTGATGATAAATATAAATGGGAATTAAAAAGGTTAAGGGAGGATTCGATAGAGGTGTTCAAAATTATGAACAGTTTCGATAGAGTAAGAAATGAGATATTGTTTTCAATGGTGAGAGGGTCACCAACCAGCGAAGATAGAACTAAGGTTCTCATCCTTGTTTTCAAATCCCTCCATGACTTCACCCCTCCCTGTCTCTGTAACCTTCTCCCGTTTTCGTTACCAGCGCAGAAACTGTTATTTTCTGAGCAAACCAAATCCCAAGTGGAAACTTGTCTTACTGATCATAACCCTTTTTTTGTATTCTGGAAAGAGGGGGAAAAAAATCTACTGATCCTAGGAGCAGAGAATTCCAGGAGCAAATTTGGGATTTAAAAGAACAAAGAGAACAAAGAAAATTACAGCACAGGAACAGGCCCTTCGGCCCTCCAAGCCTGCACCGACCATGCTGCCCGACTGAACTAAAACCCCCTACCCTTCCGGGGACCATATTCCTCTATTCCCATCTCATTCATGTACTTGTCAAGACGCCCCTTAAAAGTCACTACCGTATCCGCTTCCACTACCTCCCCCGGCAACGAGTTCCAGGCACCCACTACTCTCTGTGTAAAAAATCTGCCTCGTACATCTCTTTTAAAACTTGCCCCTCGCACCTTAAACCTATGCCCCCTAGAAATGGACTCTTCCAACCTGGGAAAAAGCTTCTGACTATCCACTCTGTCCATGCCTCTCATAATCTTGTAGACTTCTATCAGGTCTCTCTTCAACCTCCTTCGCTCCAGTGAGAACAAACCAAGTTTCTCCAACCTCTCATAGCTAATGCCCTCCATACCAGGCAACATCCTGGTAACTCTTTTCTGTACCCTCTCCAAAGCCTCCACATCCTTCTGGTAGTGTGGCGACCAGAATTGAACACTATATTCCAAGTGCGGCCTCACTAAGGTTCTATAAAGCGTCAACATGACTTGACAATTTTTAAACTCAATACACCAGCCGATGAAGGCAAGCATGCCGTATGCCTTCTTGACTCCTTCTCCACCTGCATTGCCACTTTTAGTGACCTGTGTACCTGTACACCCAGATCCCTTTGCCTATCAAAACTCTTCAGGGTTCTGCCATTTACTGTATATTTCCTATCTGTATTAGACCTTCCAAAATGCATTACCCCACATTTGTCCAGATTAAACTCCATCTGCCATCTCTCCGCCCAAGTCTCCAACTGATCTATACCCTGCTGTATCCTCTGATGGTCCTCATCGCTATCCGCAAATCCACCAACCTTTGTGTCATCCGCAAACTTACTAATCAATCCAGTTACAATTTCCTCCAAATCATTAATATATATTACAAACAGCAAAGGTCCCAGCACTGATCCCCGAGGAACACACTTGTCACAGTCCATTCAGAAACGCACCCTTCCACTGCTACCCTGTCTTCTTTGACCGAGCCTTTAAAAATAAATCTTTAAAAATAAAGATTTATTAACAAGAAGAAAAGAAAACTTAAGCACACAAGATTAAAGTTACACAGTTAGAGCAGTCTTACAAAGCATCCCTGAAAACCCCTCTTAGTCGGAACAACACGCAAACACCTTCTTGGCAACACCCCCCTTATAGATTTTGCACTCTAAAAATCCAATGATATCATCCAAGGCAAAACTGCTGTCACTTTAGTAAAGGTCACATGACTTCTCACTCACTTTCACTTTGCTGTGAAAATCTAAGGAAATTCAGAAAAAACTCTGCTTTCTGAAATAAAAACTCTCCTAGTTACTGGACGGCGGCTTCAGATTTTGCACCTTTCCTCAGCGCAAAGCTATTGCCAGATTGTCTTCCCCACACAACCAACAAAAACTCAGCTCAACCTAAATATCCTTCTTCGCTTTCATCTTCGATTCCATTGTCCTCAGCTACTTTCAACTCAGCTTTTCTAAAATATAAAAATCTTTCATGACTTCCTATTGCCCCTTCTTCCAGGGGGAAATAAAATTTAATAACCCTCCCTTGTTTCTTCATGAACCTTGTAAAATGTAGATGTTCCTTACTCACCTTTGAAATTTAACAGCTGAAAAACCAAGCTACTCTGTATCTCCTAATGCAAATTTTTAAACCTAATCTGTTTACTCATGAATCCACTTCACCACGGCCTTATTATAAATGCGTGCATTTAATACCTTTACCCCCTTTAGCTCTCAACGCTCCCAGACATGCTGTTTCTGTTAATCTCTCCACAGCTTAATTAAATCATTTATACGCTCAAACACACACACACAGTCCTGTTTACAGCATAACACAATTTTGCCCAAAAATATTTAAAAAAATTAACATCCATCCTGGCATTTTGCAATCCTGATGTGGACTGGGGTACACACAGTAAGAAGTCTCACAACACCAGGTTAAAGTCCAACCATTTTGCGATCCACCAGGAATCTGCACTCCTTCAGTTCTTTTTTGCATCCCTCCATCGCTGACTACCTTCAGACGTCTGGGCCCTAAACTCTGAAATTCCCTCCCTACAGCTCACAGCCTCTCTCTCTTTCCTCACTGAAGAAGCTTCTTAAAATCTACAAGCGGTAGATGTGGTTTATATGGATTTTAGCAAGGCGTTCGATAAGGTCCCTCATGCAAGGCTTCGAGAAAAAGTGAGAGGGCATGGGATCCAAGGGGCTGCTGCCCTGTGGATCCAGAACTGGCTTTCCCAAAGGAGGCAGAGAGTGGGTATAGATGGGTCTTTTTCTAAATGGAGGTCGGGCACCAGTGGTGTGCCCCAGGGATCTGTTCTGGGACCGTTGCTGTTTGTCATTTTCATAAATGACCTGGATGAGGAAGTGGAGGGATGGGTTGGTAAGTTTGCCGACGACATGAAGGTTGGTGGGGTTGTGGATAGTCTGGAGGGATGTCAGAAGCTACAGAGGGACATAGATAGGATGCAAGACTGGGCGGAGAAGTGGCAGATGGACTTCAACCCAGATAAATGCGTAGTGGTCCATTTTGGCAGGTCAAATGGGATGAAGGAGTACAATATAAAGGGAAAGACTCTTAGTACGGTAGAGGATCAGAAGGACCTTGGGATTCGGGTCCATAGGACTCTAAAATCGGCCCCGCAGGTGGAGGAGGTGGTTAAGTAGGCGTATGGTGTGCTGGCCTTTATCAATCGAGGGATTGAGTTTAGGAGTCCGGGGATAATGATGCAGCTATATAAGACCCTCGTCAGACCCCACTTGGAGTACGGTGCTCATTACAGGAAGGATGTGGAAAAGATTGAAAGGATGCAGAGGAGATTTACAAGGATGTTGCCTGGATTGAGTGGCATGCCTTATGAGGATAGGCTGAGGGAGCTCGGTCTTTTCTCCTTGGAGAGACATAGGATGAGAGGAGACCTAATAGAGGTATATAAGATGTTGAGAGGCATAGATCGGGTGGACTCTCAGAGGCTTTTTCCCAGGGTGGAAATGGCTGCTACGAGAGGACACAGGTTTAAGGTGCTGGGGGATAGGTACAGGGGAAATGTTAGGGGGAAGTTTTTCACACAGAGGGTGGTGGGCGAGTGGAATCGGCTGCCGTCAGTGGTGGTGGAGGAAAACTCAATAGGGTCTTTTAAGAGACTCCTGGATGAGTACATGGGACTTAATAGGATGGAGGGTTATAGGTCGGCCTACAAGGTAGGGATATGTTCGGCACAACCTGTGGGGCCGAAGGGCCTGTTTTAGTGCTGTAGCTTTTCTATGTTTCTATCTCTGATCAACCTTTTGGACAGCTGACTTCCTTATGTAACTCAGTGTGAAATGTTGTTTTATGGTCACTCCTGTGAAGCACATTGGGGTGTTTCAGTCCATTGGAGCTGCTGGGCACTGTCTGCAAAGGCGTAAAACCAGATTCAATAGGAACCAAATTGAACACAGCAAGGAGAAGGAAACATCTGCAGAGTTGTGGGAAAGTGCAGGGCACGTGGAATTAATTGGACAGCTTTTTCAAAGAGCTGGCACAGGCACGAGGGCCGAATGGCCTCCTTCTGTGCTGTTCAGTCTGTATGCTTCTACACTCATTTTTGAATGTTTGGTGTGAGGTGGTTATCTCATCTGGAACACCCTGGGTTGAAGAAAATGTTGTTTTTGGCTTGGTGTGAGAACTGGATTTAACGAATGCTCTTTGGGCTGTTCCTTCGTGTTCCATTTCTTCATGGTTTAAAGCTCGGGTGCGGCTGCCAAGGCAGTCAACCCCCATGATGAAATAGACAAGAGTCAAACATAGAACCATTGGCACTTACCATCCAATGTCAAAGACATTCTGGGAATTTGATCTTATCGGGACTGGTGCTTCAGCCACACAAATACTGTGTGAATATCCTCAATGGGTGAAATTTCCCCAAAGAAATTCCTATGGCCGGAACTCTACCACCCTGTCTGCCATGGAATCGGCGCGGGCGAGGAGCCGAGAACAGAAATAAAAACAAAAAAAAGAAAGGGGGGATGGGGGGAGCTGGTGGCGGAGCCTACACCCGCAGGGGAAGCCTTGATCTCCCGTATACTGTGTACAAATGCACAAGATTTGTCTACCAGCCCCCACACCCACAACCCAAGGAAATCATTCCTCCCCACATACACCCCCACAGACCCACCCCCCCTACAGACACGCTTCAACAGAACCACCCCCCCTCCCCAATCGCTGGCCTCCTGATCGGTAGTCCCAGCTCCCCCCCTTCGCGGCCCCACCATCTGCCCCCCCCTCCCTCTTGCAGAGATTCTCCCTTCCCTGCCCTCCTACCAACCTCCCTTCCACCCCATCTCCCCCGACTGGCCCTGTCCCTCAAGAGGCCCCACCCTTTTGGCACTGCTTGCTGCCTGATGGGCACTGTCTAAGGAACTACCCCCCCTCCCTCCTCCCCCCAGTTATCCCCATCTACCCGGGGGGCCTCAAGGGCCTCCAGTCCTACCGGCAAGGCCATCATGTCAGGTTGCCATTGGTAGGGACCAGCCGTGGCCCTTGCTAAGTAACCTCGGACAATAGCGTCTCGGGTTCACTGATCGGAACCGAATCAGTTTATAAATATTTAAATCAGCTTTGCGCCAATGTGGTCTGGGAACATTGCAACTGGCCCAACGCCGGGCACGATTCCCATTTTTTTGCCTCCCACTGGAATTTCCCACCTCACTACGCTACTCGAGCAGCGCAATGGGATGCAAAAATCGTGCCCAGTGTGCATCAGCGAACCTCAACACTCCAGTTTTAGTTGTGCATTTTAAAGTAAGCTAGTCAATCTGTTTTGAGAGAAAATCAAGTCTTGCATTTCTGTAGCATCTTACCTGACCTCAGGATGTCCCTAAATGCTTCGTAGTCCATGAGGTACATTTTGTAGTGTGGATCCTGTTGCAACGCAGAAACTGCTGCAACCAATTTACACACAGCAAACTCCCACAGACAGCAATGTGATAAAGACCAGATAATCTGTTTTAATTATCTTGGTTAGGAGATAAATATTGGCGATGACACCAGGGGAATTCCCTGCTCAATAAACAACAACACTTGTGGAAATGTAACAATGTGATGGTAAAGTAAGAACAATTTGTTGAACTTTAAGGGTATGTATAGAGATGCCTGAGATTCAATATTTACAACATACATTGTCAACATTTGTAAATGGTTTGATTTGAGCTTTCAGCAGAGTGCTTGTGTTTTGACGCAAAGTCCAGGCTGAAAGGACACAATTAGTCATCTGTTGCTTTGTGAGGGCCACCCACAAGAGTGTAAGATTACTCATCCATATCTGTTTGAATATGTTTAAAAATTGTTCTCAGCTTGAGTATTGATGCTAAGATCGCATCCAAGCATTAAGAATCATCCATGTAGTTGGTGCAGCATCGAGATCTATCTGCCCAGATCGAGAAGAGGACGGGAGGGTATTGGTGAACCCGCTGGAAATTTAAAACGATCGAGTGACCATTCACGTCTCTGCTGGCAACCTGTAAATTGCTAGATTTAGTTACTTGGTGTTCACAACCTGAGGGTTTTTCAGCCACCGCTTGTCTGGTAAAATAACCAGAACAACATACCTCCTTCACCCCCCAATTCCAGTGCCTCGGATGGATATTTTATACATTCCTTTTGAGCCTTGAGCCTGGTCATAAACTGAAATTCTGTTTTGTGCCTTTTTCACTTTCTATCTTGTGATGAATGGCAAGTTCAGAGTACCTCAAGGACGGCATGGTGGCACAGTGGGTTAACACTGCTGCCTCACAGTGACACGGTGGCACAGTGGGTTAACACTGCTGTCTCACAGCGACACGGTGGCACAGTGGGTTAACACTGCTGCCTCACAGTGACACGGTGACACAGTGGGTTAACACTGCTGCCTCACAGTGACACGGTGACACAGTGGGTTAACACTGCTGTCTCACAGTGACACGGTGACACAGTGGGTTAACACTGCTGTCTCACAGTGACACGGTGGCACAGTGGGTTAACACTGCTGCCTCACAGTGACACGGTGACACAGTGGGTTAACACTGCTGCCTCACAGTGACAGGGTGGCACAGTGGGTTAACACTGCTGCCTCACAGTGACACGGTGACACAGTGGGTTAACACTGCTGCCTCACAGCGACACAGTGACACAGTGGGTTAACACTGCTGCCTCACAGTGACACGGTGACACAGTGGGTTAACACTGCTGCCTCACAGTGACAGGGTGACACAGTGGTTAGCACTGCTGCCTCACAGTAACACGGTGACACAGTGGGTTAACACTGCTGTCTCACAGTGACACGGTGACACAGTGGGTTAACACTGCTGTCTCACAGTGACACGGTGGCACAGTGGGTTAACACTGCTGCCTCACAGTGACACGGTGACACAGTGGGTTAACACTGCTGCCTCACAGTGACAGGGTGGCACAGTGGGTTAACACTGCTGCCTCACAGTGACACGGTGACACAGTGGGTTAACACTGCTGCCTCACAGTGACACGGTGGCACAGTGGGTTAACACTGCTGTCTCACAGTGACACAGTGACACAGTGGGTTAACACTGCTGCCTCACAGTGACACGGTGACACAGTGGGTTAACACTGCTGTCTCACAGTGACACGGTGACACAGTGGGTTAACACTGCTGTCTCACAGTGACACGGTGACACAGTGGGTTAACACTGCTGCCTCACAGTGACAGGGTGGCACAGTGGGTTAACACTGCTGCCTCACAGTGACACGGTGACACAGTGGGTTAACACTGCTGTCTCACAGTGACACGGTGGCACAGTGGTCAGCACTGCTGCCTCACAGCGACACGGTGACACAGTGGGTTAACACTGCTGTCTCACAGCGACACGGTGGCACAGTGGGTTAACACTGCTGCCTCACAGTGACACGGTGACACAGTGGGTTAACACTGCTGCCTCACAGTGACACGGTGACACAGTGGGTTAACACTGCTGCCTCACAGTGACACGGTGGCACAGTGGGTTAACACTGCTGTCTCACAGTGACACGGTGGCACAGTGGGTTAACACTGCTGCCTCACAGTGACACGGTGACACAGTGGGTTAACACTGCTGTCTCACAGTGACACGGTGGCACAGTGGGTTAACACTGCTGCCTCACAGTGACACGGTGACACAGTGGTTAACAATGCTGTCTCACAGCGACACGGTGACACAGTGGGTTAGCACTGCTGCCTCACAGTGACACGGTGACACAGTGGGTTAACACTGCTGTCTCACAGTGACACGGTGACACAGTGGGTTAGCACTGCTGCCTCACAGTGACACGGTGACACAGTGGGTTAACACTGCTGCCTCACAGTGACACGGTGACACAGTGGGTTAACACTGCTGCCTCACAGTGACACGGTGGCACAGTGGGTTAGCACTGCTGCCTCACAGTGACACGGTGACACAGTGGGTTAACACTGCTGTCTCACAGTGACACGGTGACACAGTGGGTTAACACTGCTGCTTCACAGTGACACGGTGGCACAGTGGGTTAACACTGCTGCCTCACAGTGACACGGTGACACAGTGGGTTAACACTGCTGCCTCACAGTGACACGGTGGCACAGTGGGTTAACACTGCTGCCTCACAGCGACACGGTGACAGTGGGTTAACACTGCTGCCTCACAGTGACACGGTGACACAGTGGGTTAACACTGCTGCTTCACAGCGACACGGTGACAGTGGGTTAACACTGCTGCCTCACAGTGACACGGTGACACAGTGGGTTAACACTGCTCCCTCACAGTGACACGGTGACACAGTGGGTTAACACTGCTGTCTCACAGCGACACAGTGGGTTAACACTGCTGCCTCACAGCGACACGGTGACAGTGGGTTAACACTGCTGCCTCACAGCGACACGGTGGCACAGTGGGTTAACACTGCTGCCTCACAGCGACACGGTGACAGTGGGTTAACACTGCTGCCTCACAGTGACACGGTGACACAGTGGGTTAACACTGCTGTCTCACAGTGACACGGTGACACAGTGGTTAACACTGCTGCCTCACAGTGACACGGTGACACAGTGGGTTAACACTGCTGCCTCACAGTGACACGGTGACACAGTGGGTTAACACTGCTGTCTCACAGTGACACGGTGGCACAGTGGGTTAACACTGCTGTCTCACAGTGACACGGTGGCACAGTGGGTTAACACTGCTGTCTCACAGTGACACGGTGACACAGTGGGTTAACACTGCTGCCTCACAGTGACACGGTGACACAGTGGGTTAACACTGCTGCCTCACAGTGACACGGTGACACAGTGGGTTAACACTGCTGTCTCACAGTGACACAGTGACACAGTGGGTTAACACTGCTGTCTCACAGTGACACGGTGACACAGTGGGTTAACACTGCTGTCTCACAGTGACACGGTGGCACAGTGGTCAGCACTGCTGCCTCACAGTGACACGGTGACACAGTGGGTTAACACTGCTGCCTCACAGTGACACGGTGACACAGTGGGTTAACACTGCTGTCTCACAGTGACACGGTGACACAGTGGGTTAACACTGCTGCTTCACAGTGACACGGTGGCACAGTGGGTTAACACTGCTGCCTCACAGTGACACGGTGACACAGTGGGTTAACACTGCTGCCTCACAGTGACACGGTGACACAGTGGGTTAACACTGCTGCCTCACAGCGACACGGTGACACAGTGGGTTAACACTGCTGCCTCACAGTGACACGGTGACACAGTGGGTTAACACTGCTCCCTCACAGTGACACGGTGACACAGTGGTTAACACTGCTGCCTCACAGTGACACGGTGACACAGTGGTTAGCACTGCTGCCTCACAGTGACACGGTGACACAGTGGGTTAACACTGCTGTCTCACAGTGACACGGTGACACAGTGGGTTAACACTGCTGCCTCACAGTGACACGGTGGCACAGTGGGTTAACACTGCTGCCTCACAGTGACACGGTGACACAGTGGGTTAACACTGCTGTCTCACAGTGACACGGTGGCACAGTGGGTTAACACTGCTGTCTCACAGCGACACGGTGACACAGTGGTTAACACTGCTGTCTCACAGTGACACGGTGACACAGTGGGTTAACACTGCTGTCTCACAGTGACACGGTGGCACAGTGGGTTAACACTGCTGTCTCACAGTGACATGGTGGCACAGTGTGTTAACACTGCTGCCTCACAGTGACACGGTGACACAGTGGGTTAACACTGCTGCCTCACAGTGACACGGTGACACAGTGGGTTAACACTGCTGTCTCACAGTGACACGGTGGCACAGTGGGTTAACACTGCTGCCTCACAGTGACACGGTGACACAGTGGGTTAACACTGCTGCCGCACAGTGACACGGTGACACAGTGGGTTAACACTGCTGTCTCACAGTGACACGGTGGCACAGTGGGTTAACACTGCTGCCTCACAGTGACACGGTGACACAGTGGGTTAACACTGCTGCTTCACAGCGACACGGTGACAGTGGGTTAACACTGCTGCCTCACAGTGACACGGTGACACAGTGGGTTAACACTGCTGTCTCACAGCGACACAGTGGGTTAACACTGCTGCCTCACAGCGACACGGTGACAGTGGGTTAACACTGCTGCCTCACAGCGACACGGTGGCACAGTGGTTAACACTGCTGCCTCACAGCAGCACGGTGGCACAGTGGGTTAACACTGCTGCCTCACAGCGACACGGTGACACAGTGGTTAACACTGCTGCCTCACAGCAGCACGGTGGCACAGTGGGTTAACACTGCTGTCTCACAGTGACACAGTGGGTTAACACTGCTGCCTCACAGTGACACGGTGACACAGTGGGTTAACACTGCTGCCTCACAGTGACACGGTGACACAGTGGGTTAACACTGCTGTCTCACAGTGACACAGTGGGTTAACACTGCTGCCTCACTGTGACACGGTGACACAGTGGGTTAACACTGCTGCCTCACAGTGACACGGTGACACAGTGGGTTAACACTGCTGCCTCACAGTGACACGGTGGCACAGTGGGTTAACACTGCTGTCTCACAGCGACATGGTGGCACAGTGGTTAACACTGCTGTCTCACAGTGACACAGTGACACAGTGGGTTAACACTGCTGTCTCACAGTGACACGGTGACACAGTGGGTTAACACTGCTCCCTCACAGTGACACGGTGACACAGTGGGTTAACACTGCTGCCTCACAGTGACACGGTGACACAGTGGGTTAACACTGCTCCCTCACAGTGACACGGTGACACAGTGGGTTAACACTGCTGCCTCACAGTGACAGGGTGGCACAGTGGGTTAACACTGCTGCCTCACAGTGACACGGTGACACAGTGGGTTAACACTGCTGCCTCACAGTGACAGGGTGGCACAGTGGGTTAACACTGCTGCCTCACAGTGACACGGTGACACAGTGGGTTAGCACTGCTGTCTCACAGTGACACGGTGACACAGTGGGTTAACACTGCTCCCTCACAGTGACACGGTGACACAGTGGGTTAGCACTGCTGTCTCACAGTGACACGGTGACACAGTGGGTTAACACTGCTGCCTCACAGTGACAGGGTGGCACAGTGGGTTAACACTGCTGCCTCACAGTGACAGGGTGGCACAGTGGGTTAACACTGCTGCCTCACAGTGACACGGTGACACAGTGGGTTAACACTGCTGCCTCACAGTGACACGGTGACACAGTGGGTTAACACTGCTGCCTCACAGTGACAGGGTGGCACAGTGGGTTAACACTGCTGCCTCACAGTGACACGGTGACACAGTGGGTTAACACTGCTGCCTCACAGTGACAGGGTGGCACAGTGGGTTAACACTGCTGCCTCACAGTGACACGGTGACACAGTGGGTTAACACTGCTGCCTCACAGTGACACGGTGACACAGTGGGTTAACACTGCTGCCTCACAGCGACACGGTGACAGTGGGTTAACACTGCTGCCTCACAGCGACACGGTGACACAGTGGGTTAACACTGCTGCCTCACAGTGACACGGTGACACAGTGGGTTAACACTGCTGTCTCACAGTGACACGGTGACACAGTGGGTTAACACTGCTGCCTCACAGTGACAGGGTGGCACAGTGGGTTAACACTGCTGCCTCACAGTGACACGGTGACACAGTGGTTCGCACTGCTCCCTCACAGTGACACGGTGACACAGTGGGTTAACACTGCTGCCTCACAGTGACACGGTGACACAGTGGGTTAACACTGCTGTCTCACAGCGACACGGTGACACAGTGGGTTAACACTGCTGTCTCACAGCGACACGGTGACACAGTGGGTTAACACTGCTGTCTCACAGCGACACGGTGACACAGTGGGTTAACACTGCTGTCTCACAGTGACACGGTGACACAGTGGTTAACACTGCTGCCTCACGGTGACACAGTGGGTTAACACTGCTGCCTCACAGTGACACGGTGGCACAGTGGTTAACACTGCTGCCTCACGGTGACACAGTGGGTTAACACTGCTGTCTCACAGTGACACGGTGACACAGTGGGTTAACACTGCTGCCTCACAGTGACACGGTGACACAGTGGGTTAGCACTGCTGCCTCACAGTGACACGGTGACACAGTGGGTTAACACTGCTGTCTCACAGTGACACGGTGACACAGTGGGTTAACACTGCTGCCTCACAGTGACACGGTGACACAGTGGGTTAACACTGCTGTCTCACAGTGACACGGTGACACAGTGGGTTAGCACTGCTGTCTCACAGTGACACGGTGGCACAGTGGGTTAACACTGCTGTCTCACAGTGACACGGTGACACAGTGGGTTAACACTGCTGCCTCACAGTGACACGGTGACACAGTGGGTTAACACTGCTCCCTCACAGTGACACGGTGACACAGTGGGTTAACACTGCTGCCTCACAGTGACACGGTGACACAGTGGGTTAACACTGCTGTCTCACAGTGACACAGTGACACAGTGGGTTAACACTGCTGTCTCACAGTGACACGGTGACACAGTGGGTTAACACTGCTGCCTCACAGTGACACAGTGACACAGTGGGTTAACACTGCTGTCTCACAGTGACACGGTGACACAGTGGGTTAACACTGCTGCCTCACAGTGACACGGTGACACAGTGGGTTAACACTGCTGCCTCACAGCGACACGGTGACACAGTGGGTTAACACTGCTGCCTCACAGCGACACGGTGACACAGTGGGTTAACACTGCTGTCTCACAGTGACACGGTGGCACAGTGGGTTAACACTGCTGCCTCACAGTGACACGGTGACACAGTGGGTTAACACTGCTGTCTCACAGTGACACGGTGGCACAGTGGGTTAACACTGCTGCCTCACAGTGACACGGTGACACAGTGGTTAACAATGCTGTCTCACAGCGACACGGTGACACAGTGGGTTAGCACTGCTGCCTCACAGTGACACGGTGACACAGTGGGTTAACACTGCTGTCTCACAGTGACACGGTGACACAGTGGGTTAGCACTGCTGCCTCACAGTGACACGGTGACACAGTGGGTTAACACTGCTGCCTCACAGTGACACGGTGGCACAGTGGGTTAACACTGCTGCCTCACAGTGACACGGTGGCACAGTGGGTTAACACTGCTGCCTCACAGCGACACGGTGACAGTGGGTTAACACTGCTGCCTCACAGTGACACGGTGACACAGTGGGTTAACACTGCTGCTTCACAGCGACACGGTGACAGTGGGTTAACACTGCTGCCTCACAGTGACACGGTGACACAGTGGGTTAACACTGCTGTCTCACAGTGACACGGTGACACAGTGGGTTAACACTGCTCCCTCACAGTGACACGGTGACACAGTGGGTTAACACTGCTGCCTCACAGCGACACGGTGACAGTGGGTTAACACTGCTGCCTCACAGCGACACGGTGGCACAGTGGGTTAACACTGCTGCCTCACAGTGACACGGTGGCACAGTGGGTTAACACTGCTGCTTCACAGTGACACGGTGGCACAGTGGGTTAACACTGCTGCCTCACAGTGACACGGTGACACAGTGGGTTAACACTGCTGTCTCACAGTGACACGGTGGCACAGTGGGTTAACACTGCTGTCTCACAGTGACACGGTGGCACAGTGGGTTAACACTGCTGCCTCACAGTGACACGGTGGCACAGTGGGTTAACACTGCTGTCTCACAGTGACACGGTGACACAGTGGGTTAACACTGCTGCCTCACAGCGACACGGTGACACAGTGGGTTAACACTGCTGCCTCACAGTGACACGGTGGCACAGTGGGTTAACACTGCTGTCTCACAGTGACACGGTGGCACAGTGGGTTAACACTGCTGTCTCACAGTGACACGGTGGCACAGTGTGTTAACACTGCTGCCTCACAGTGACACGGTGACACAGTGGGTTAACACTGCTGCCTCACAGCGACACGGTGACACAGTGGGTTAACACTGCTGTCTCACAGTGACACGGTGGCACAGTGGGTTAACACTGCTGCCTCACAGTGACACGGTGACACAGTGGGTTAACACTGCTGTCTCACAGTGACACGGTGACTCAGTGGGTTAACACTGCTGCCTCACAGTGACACGGTGACACAGTGGGTTAACACTGCTGCCTCACAGTGACACGGTGACACAGTGGGTTAACACTGCTGCTTCACAGCGACACGGTGACAGTGGGTTAACACTGCTGCCTCACAGTGACACGGTGACACAGTGGGTTAACACTGCTGCTTCACAGCGACACGGTGACAGTGGGTTAACACTGCTGCCTCACAGTGACACGGTGACACAGTGGGTTAACACTGCTGCTTCACAGCGACACGGTGACAGTGGGTTAACACTGCTGCCTCACAGTGACAAGGTGACACAGTGGGTTAACACTGCTGCTTCACAGCGACACGGTGACAGTGGGTTAACACTGCTGTCTCACAGTGACACGGTGACACAGTGGGTTAACACTGCTGCCTCACAGCGACACGGTGGCACAGTGGTTAACACTGCTGCCTCACAGCAGCACGGTGGCACAGTGGTTAACACTGCTGCCTCACAGCAGCACGGTGGCACAGTGGGTTAACACTGCTGTCTCACAGTGACACAGTGGGTTAACACTGCTGTCTCACAGTGACACAGTGGGTTAACACTGCTGCCTCACAGTGACACGGTGACACAGTGGGTTAACACTGCTGCCTCACAGTGACACGGTGACACAGTGGGTTAACACTGCTGTCTCACAGTGACACAGTGGGTTAACACTGCTGCCTCACTGTGACACGTTGACACAGTGGGTTAACACTGCTGCCTCACAGTGACACGGTGACACAGTGGGTTAACACTGCTGCCTCACAGTGACACGGTGGCACAGTGGGTTAACACTGCTGTCTCACAGCGACATGGTGGCACAGTGGTTAACACTGCTGCCTCACAGTGACACGGTGACACAGTGGGTTAACACTGCTCCCTCACAGTGACACGGTGACACAGTGGGTTAACACTGCTGCCTCACAGTGACACGGTGGCACAGTGGGTTAACACTGCTGTCTCACAGTGACACGGTGGCACAGTGGGTTAACACTGCTGTCTCACAGTGACACGGTGACACAGTGGGTTAACACTGCTGCCTCACAGTGACACGGTGACACAGTGGGTTAACACTGCTGCTTCACAGTGACACGGTGGCACAGTGGGTTAACACTGCTGCCTCACAGTGACACGGTGACACAGTGGGTTAACACTGCTGCCTCACAGTGACACGGTGACACAGTGGGTTAACACTGCTGCCTCACAGCGACACGGTGACACAGTGGGTTAACACTGCTGCCTCACAGTGACACGGTGACACAGTGGGTTAACACTGCTGCCTCACAGTGACACAGTGGGTTAACACTGCTGCCTCACAGCGACACGGTGACACTGTGGGTTAACACTGCTGCCTCACAGCGACATGGTGGCACAGTGGTTAACACTGCTGCCTCACAGCGACATGGTGGCACAGTGGGTTAACACTGCTGCCTCACAGCAGCACGGTGGCACAGTGGTTAACACTGCTGCCTCACAGTGACACGGTGGCACAGTGGTTAACACTGCTGTCTCACAGCGACACAGTGACACAGTGGGTTAGCACTGCTGCCTCACAGCGCCAAGGATCCGGTTTCAATTCACGGCTTGGGTCACTGTCTGTGCGGAGTTTGCACATTCTCCCCGTCTGCGTGGGTTTCCTCCGGATGCTCCGGTTTCCTCCCACAATCCGAAAGACGTGCTGGTTCGGATGCATTGGACATGCTAAATTCTCCCTCAGTGTAACCCAAACAGGCGCCGGAGTGTGGCGACTAGGGGATTTTCACAGTAACTTCATTGCAGTGTTAATGTAAGCCTACTTGTGAGACGAATAAATAAACTTAAACTTAGAAAAAAAACTACATTAACGTACAGGACAAACCAACGAATCAGTCTGGAAGTTATTCTAACCTCCAGTCAGTCAGGCACTCGCTCTTCATACTCTGCCAGGTTTCTACAGGTGGACCTCACGCCGGGCCCACATTTGCTGTCCAATCATGTGCTAACATTTCAAACAAAACCCCAGTCTGGGTGAAGATCAGATGGTGTTGGCCAATAGAAATCCCACTCTACAGCATCCAGAATATTTTGCATAGACAGTCCATTTCTTCTCATTTTACTTTCCCTGGGATGTCCTTGTGATTGATCTCTTTAACCACCGTTGGCTGATGGTACTGACTCTGCAGTCTGCGCAGGGTGCCTCACTTAAAGGAACATTGGATGGAAATTTCCCCTATCCCCAGTGGTGGGAAATGTTGCGGGCGGCTGCACTTGTTTCCCAGTGACCGGGGTCAACTCTGCAAACTTTGTTCTCTCGACTTTGTTGACGGGCTAAAGGGGGTTCCTGGCGACCAATGTCGGGAACCCTATTTGCATTCATTAGCATCTTGTGCAGGCTAATTAAACAGCCACCTCACCGGATTTAACTTATCTTCCACATTAAGTTCCCCGCCAGTGAGAATTTGGAAGGTTCAGTTTTACGACTGCATGTAAGTGGTGGCGCACCTGGCGAGATTCACCTCCCCCATGACATTGAGGTCCCGAAATGTTTCTCTCTGCTCTGCGGGGACCTCCCTTAACTTCACTCGAGTGCTGTTAGCAAACGCTGCACCAAGGCTGGACACAAAAGACAAGCTCAGTGTGAAAATGGCAGACCATCGTTGGGTTTTTAAAATTCATTCGTGGGACATGGGCGTCGCTGGCTGGGCCAGCATTTATTGCCCATCCCTAGTTGCCCTTGAGAAGGTGGTGGTGAGCTGCCTTCTTGAATCCCTGCAGTCCATGCGCTGTGGGTTGACCCTCAATGCCGTCAGGGAGGGAATTCCAGGATTTTGACCCAGCGACTGTGAAGGAACGGCCGATATATTTCCAAGTCAGGATGGTGAGTGGCTCGGAGGGGAACTTGCAGGTGGTGGTGTTCCCAGGTATCTGCTGCCCTTGTCCTTCTAGATGGAAGTGGTTATGGGTTTGGAAGGTGCTGCCTAAGGATCTTTGGTGAATTTCTACAGTGCATCTTGTAGATGGTACACACTGCTGCTACTGAGCATCGGGTGGTGGAGGAATTGAATGTTTGTAGATGTGGTGCCAATCAAGCGGGCTGCTTTGTCCTGGATGGTGCCGAGCTTCTTGAGTGTTGTTGGAGCTGCACCCATCCAGGCAAGTGGGGAGTATTCCATCACACTCCTGACTTGTGCTGGCTGGGGCTATCGGCAGGATGAGTTGACTCACTGGCTTTGAGATGGAAGGAAACTGTCAAGTGCAAGCTCACTAAATGTATCACTTCAGTTTGTTCACACATCCTCTGAGGTTCGATGTGGGCTGCAGCTACCCCCCTGGATAATGTCTCTCATCCTGATGAGGAGAAGGGCCCATCGCTGGTTGGCACAGGGCCAGGAGAGTAAACACCTGACTCAACGAGGCCTCTGTAAAGTCAAGAAACTGACAAACATGGAGCAGTTGCAATGGT
This sequence comes from Mustelus asterias, assembly GCF_964213995.1. Taxonomy (NCBI): domain Eukaryota; kingdom Metazoa; phylum Chordata; class Chondrichthyes; order Carcharhiniformes; family Triakidae; genus Mustelus; species Mustelus asterias. The sequence continues at coordinate 1,570,301 of NC_135810.1, read as the reverse complement.
GAGCATTGGCCCAGCCATGGGTGTACCACCAGCAGAGCACTTCTCTGGAGATGAGTCAGAGACAATGCCGGAAGCACCATCCTACGCCCCGGGACCTGGTGTCTCACGTCAGCAAACTTCTCCAGTACCCGCTGCCACCACACAGACTCTGGAGGAGTGAAGCAGAACTCCTGGCCCGGAGCCACTGAATGTCTGTTTGGGTGCTACTTCAATGTAGCACCAGGACCTTTAACCCCACGAGGTAACAGCAGGGAAGGCGACTTCCTGTCCTGTCCAGCCAGGAGATTTGCCAAGTGTATCGCAGATGCATAATTAATGAGCTCCAAAGGGAAGATTGCGCGATGACACCTACCCTGCCATGTTACAGGAATAATCACAGAATCCCTACAGTGCATAAGGAGGCCATTCAGCCCATCGAGTCTGCACCGACCACAATCCCACCCACGGCCCTATTCCCATAGCCCCACATATTTACCCTATTCCCCCTGACACAAGGGGCAATTTAGCATGGCCAATCAACCTAACCCGCACATCTTTGGAGTGTGGGAGGAAACCGGAGCATCCGGAGGAAACCCACGCAGACATGGGGAGAACGTGCAAACTCCACACAGACAGTGACCCAAGCCGGGAATCGAACCCGGGTCCCTGGCGCTGTGAGGCAGCAGTGCTAACCACTGTGCCACCGTGCCTCTCTTGCCTGCCATCTGACTTACTCTCCGCCATGGGAAATTTGGGACCATGTATCAGAGGCAGAGTTCCAGCACTGTAACCTCGGCTCTCTGTCAGCGACCCCCTGAAGAAATTCTGCTGCTTATTATTCCGGGAACTTTGCAAAGTGCCAGCCTTTTGAAATTGTTTGCGCCCAGAACAGTGACAAAGACTGTTGCTGATTCCCCGGCCAACCCCATAGTGGGTAGGGCAGTGTCTGTGAAACCTATTCAGTATTTATCCTGTGAGCAGTGAAGGGTTAAGAATGTCACCGAGGCACTGCGCCGTGTTACTGAGAATGCACACCAAGTCATATCAGAGAAGAAGAACTCGAGAGCGTGACCGCTTTGGATGATTTGCACATTTTTGACCATTTCCTGCATTGAGAATTGTTAGCACCAAGTCCCATTGGTTCCTGTGGTAATGTAGGATCAGAAGTGGTTTCTTGTAAGTTGAGATGATGTCAGAAAAGCCCCATGTGATGCGGGCAGGACTGTCAGCAGGAGAGAGAGAGAGAGAGAGAGGTGTTTTTCTAGATGTAGGTCCCTGCTTTGAGTATGTATTGCACTGAAACTTGCTGAGCAATTTGCAAAGCAGGAGGCCGTTTGGAATAAATCCAGTGTGGCTCAAACATTCACACCCTCTGCCCCCCTCCAAAAATAGACCATGTGGACATTGACCAAACACATTTACCCGTGCCCCTGTTTTAAAAGGGTAGGAAGTGATGAAGGAACATTGTAAAAATGTACTCTGTGCAAAACAGATGCAAACATCTAAAACAAAATCCTGATAACGTCTCAGGCACACGACAAGAAAGTTGCAGACAGTCTCTGCTCAGGGACATGACGTTCGGGAGACCCAGAGATTCTTCATTCTTCTCTTGGGAAAAGTCTGTTTTCTAGTTTAGCGAAGTCTTGGGGCAAAAATTGTTCTCAGAAGTTGGTGTAAAACAGGCACCCATAATGCACTGACTCATGACCAATTCCATTGCAGCCAATGAAATTAAAATGGAAAATGCTTCTTGTTTGTCTCGAGGCACTGATTACAAATGAGAAACCCAACATTGTCAGGGGCTTTGCATTTGGGGCAGGGAAAGAGGCAAGTCTGCTTTGGAATGGACCCAATGGTCTCCTTCTACACTGCAGGGTTTCTATGATTCTATGAGGGTAAATTTGCAGAAACTGCCCCCAGTACAGGGTTCCTGCCTAGAACAGAGAGTTGGATATCTGGAAGCTGGAGTGTGCTCATAATATTCCAATGACTTACTTTAATCAGCTGGTAAACCGGGAACCTCATGTTTCACCAGATGTTCTGATCAGTCCTTCAGCATTCACCCTGGGCTGGATGTGGCAAGATTATCATAGAATCCTGACACTGCCAAAAGAGTCCACTTGTCCCATCGAGTCTGCACCAACTCTCCAACAGAGCCCAGACACACCCTACCACTTGGGTGGCACAGTGGTTAGCACTGCTGCCTCACAGCATCAGGGACCTGAGTTCAATTCTAGCCTCGGGTCACTGTCTGTGTGGAGTTTGCACGTTCTCCCCGTGTCTGTGTGGGTTTCCTCCGGGTGCTCCGGTTTCCTCCCACACTCTAAAGATGTGCGGGTCAGGTGGATTGACCATGCTAAATTGACCCTAATGTCAGGGGGATTAGCAGGGTGTGGGGTTATGGGACTAGGACCTGGGTAGGGTTGTTGTCGGTGCAGACTCGATATGGGCTGAATGGCCTCCTTCTGCACTGTAGGGATTCTATCATCCCTGTAACCCCGCTAATCCCCCTAACCTGCACATCTTTGGACAGCAATGTCAGCCATATCAATATCATCTCACCAGACTCTGAAACTATGGACGGCAAGTGGACTTGGAAATTGGCAGCCCGCTGACCACTTTGAAATCTCTAATGAACATCCCGGACATCATTAGTAGCTGGTGTGTTTGTCAGGTGTCGGGTATGGGATATTTTGCGAATGTCTTACAGTAGCTATGACGAGGGGGCACAAGGTTTTATGGTAAGGCTTGTCATCAGGAGCATAGCTGAGTGTAGCAGCAGTTTTTCTTGGGGAAGGTGGCAACGTCTGTACACTTTTTAATGACATTTGAAAATCTGATTTGTGCCTTCAATAAAAAATAAAGGCTGATTCTGAGAGCAGGAGCCCTTTACAATTCTTACCCCTTTACCGCATTACATCATAGAATCACAGAGTGTAGAAGAGACCCTGCGGCCCATCGAAGCATTAGAAACACCTGAACTCCCATCTAATCCCATCTGCCAGCACTTGGCCCATAGCCCTGAATGTTATGATGCGCCAAGTGCTCATCCAGATACTTTTTAAAGGATGTGAGGCAACTCGCCTCCACCACCCTCCCAGGCAGCGCATTCCAGACCGTCACCACCCTCTGGGTAAGAAGGTTTTTCCTCACATCCCCCATAAACCTCCTGCCCCTCATCTTGAACCTGTGTCCCCTCGTGACTGACCCTTCAACTAAGGGTCCCTCATAATCTTGTACACCTTGATCAGGTCGCCCCTCAGTCTTCTCTGCTCCAATGAAAACATCCCAAGCCTATCCAACCTCTCTTCATAACATAAATGTTCCATCCCAGGCAGCATCCTGGTGCCCACTTCTAGATAATTGCTATTCTTTGTTTCAATTTATTTGAAATCTAACTGTATTTAAACGTTGAAGGCAGGGAAATGACTCCTCAGGAATCAGTACAAGGAATGCAAATAGTTATTTCTAATTTTCAAAACTTGAGGCGGGTATTAACTCCAGCTATAAATGCCAGGTAATTAAAGTTACTGCTATCTCTACATCAAGACTTATAAATTGCCTTGGGCATTTTTCCAGCACTCTGCTGAATCTGCTGCTTTATCTTGGCACGGAACATTTCCTGTTTTATCCCGAACTACACAGCACACAAATAGGCCATTCAGCCCCTTCCAACACTGAGTTAGTTCATGATTGATTTGCATCCTAACAACTACCCACCATGGCTCCATAACCCTTCAGCCCCTTACCCAGGAAGAGCTCTATCAACTTCAGTTTTAAACTTTTCAATTCATCTCCTACCTCAGCAGCTTTTTGCAGAGAGAATTCAAGATTTCCACTCCTCTTGGTGTGAGAAAGGACTTCCTGACTCACCCCTGAATTATATACCTCTAATTTGGAGGCTACGTCCCCACTGTTCTGGACTGTCCTACTTGAGGAAGTAGCATTTAGGTCAGTGTGATACGTGATTTGGACATCTTACAAGACTTTCACTCCCGTCGTCAAACTGTCCAACGAAAATGGGAGTGGACAATCTTGACATAAATAGGCTTGTGCCAACATTTCGAGTCTAGATGACCCTTTATCAGAACTGACGAAGGGTCACATAGACTCGAAACGTTGGCTCTATTCCCTCCCCACAGATGCTGTCATCTTGAGTTTAGATGTGGGAAAACAGAAATAACCTAAGTTATGGATTGAGAATGCAGTAATTGTGTGTAATGTGCCTGGGTTGGCAGCGAGGCTGATGTATGTGAGTCAGCAACTGGACAAGGTTAAGAATCAACTGTTAGTCGACCTCCTTTGTCCTTCAGAATGACACACTCTGAGTATGTATGAAACATCAATGATGGAGGAAATGGAACAAACTTTATTGACCTTAGTGATCACTCCAACAGAGAGCGACTTTTGGCCTCTGCTTCTATACTCTCTAAATAACTGTTGAAAGAGATGTTCCTTTATATACACTAGGTTTTACATCAGAGATACCTGTTACAGATAAACCCTCATGACATTTCTATTTCTGAATCCTTTGAAAACAGTCTTTTTGTGTGTGCAGTTATATTTGTTTATTCCAAGTTACTTCCATCAAACAAGACTTCCTGACTTAACTGTTCCAGAATGCTTTAAATAATAGGCGTTTTAACCACCATCTTTCTGGTTAATGGATTCCTCGACCCCGATTTATTGCCCGAGACGTCATTCCAGTCACTTATTTTCTCGCAGCAGCATTTCTTGTAGATGATGCTCTGACATCTGGAGCGGAAGACAAGCCTATTTATATAAAAGCAAAATACTGCGGATGCTGGAATCAGAAACAAAAACAGAAAATGCTGGAAAATCTCAGCAGGTCTGACAGCGTCTATGGGGAGAGAATAGAGCCAATGTTTCGAGTCTGGATGACAATTCGTCAGAATTGACGAAAGGTCATCTATTTGATCTGATTTGATTTGATTTATTATTGTCACATGTATTAGCACACAGTGAAAAGTATTGTTTCTTGCGCGCTAGACAGACAAAACATACCGTTCATAGAGAAGGAAACGAGCGAGTGCAGAATGTAGTGTTACAGTCATAGCTAGGGTACAGAGAAAGATCAACTTAATGCAAGGTAGGTCCATTCAAAAGTCTGATGGCAGCGGGGAAAAAGCTGTTCTTGAGTCGATTGGTCCATGTCCTCAGACTTTTGTATCTTCTGATGGAAGAATGTGGAAGAGAGTATGATCGGGGTGCGTGGGGTCCTTAATTATGCTGGCTGCTTTTCCGAAGCAGCGGGAAGTGTAGACAGAGTCAATGGATGGGAGGCTGGTCACAAGCCTATTTATGCTCTCTTCAGAAAGAACTTTTGAAGGCAGCTATTTACATTGGGAAGTCTGAAACTCTAATATACTAAGTAGTTTAATTATTAACTTGATAAGATGTCCAAGTTACAAATGCCCAACAGGCAGATGTGATTAACTTGGCCACTGGACAGATGTTTCTGAGCTGGCAGCTGAGCAGATGTGTGTGAGTTGGCAGCCTGAAGCTGGCTGCCAAATTACAACGGAAAATCCCATCTGTGACCAATTGTTCACAACCCAGTGTTTCTTCCTTGTGTTGTTTTTCCCAAAGTTCCTGTTGTGGGATTTTAGTCACAGAATCTTACAGTGCAGAAGGAGGCCGTTTGGCCCATCGAGTCTGCACCAACAACAATCCCACCCTGGGCCTATCCCGTAACCCCATGTATTTACCCTGCTTATCCCGCTGACACTAAGGCAATTTAGCATGGCCAATCCACCTAACCTGCACATTTTAGGACTGTGGGAGGAAACCGGAGCACCTGGACGAAACTCACGCAGACACAGGGAGAACATGCAAACTCTGCACAGACAGTCACCTGAGGCCAGAATTGAACCCAGGTGACCTGGTGCTGTGAGGCAGCAATACTAACCACTGTGCCAAACCTCCTAGACCTCCCTCTTAACTTCTAGTATGGATTCTGAGAGGCATAGAACTTAGAATATAGCATGAACTGCACATGTCAAAATTCAATTGACACTATTTTCAATGACCTTACAAATGAAGTGATTTGTGGCCCTTCCTTGGGTTGCCTGTAGGATGATGTGGAGATGCCGGCGTTGGACTGGGGTAAGCACAGTAAGACATCTCACAACACCAGGTTAAAGTCCAACAGGTTTATTTGGTAGCACAAGCCACAAGCTTTCGGAGCACTTGTGTGTACCTTTGCATGTGTACCTTTAAGACTTGATTACCTGAAAAGACTCGCATTCCAACCATTATTCTGTAAATTGAGTTTGTGTCTTTATATGCCCTGTTTGTGAACAGAACTCCCACTCACCTGATGAAGGAGCAGCGCTCCGAAAGCTAGTGGCTTGTGCTGAGAAATAAACCTGTTGGACTTTAACCTGGTGTTGTGAGACTTCTTACGTTGCCTGTAGGAATCAGTGAGACTTTTAAATAAATGATTCCTTGTAAAAGAAAGGCATTTAGAAGGTGTGTTGAGTACTTTTATCCAAAATGGAGATTCCTGATTCGGGGGGGAGAATAGAGCCAACGCTTCGAGTCTGGATGACCCGTTGTCAGCTCTGAAACATTGGCTCTATTCTGTCCCCACAGACGCCGGTTAAAGAAATCATAGAAACCCTACAGTGCAGAAGGAGGCCATTCGGCCCATCGAGTCTGCACCGACCACAATCCCACCCAGGCCCTACCCCCACATATTTACCCGCTAATCCCATTAACCTATACATCTCAGGACTCTAAGGGGCAATTTTTAACCTGGCCAATCAACCTCACCCGCACATCTTTCGACTGTGGGAGGAAACCAGAGCACCCGGAGGAAACCCACGCAGACACGAGGAGAATGTGCAAACTCCACACAGACAGTGACCCGAGCCGGGAATCGAACCCGGGACCCTGGAGCTGTGAAGCAGCAGTGCTAACCACTGTGCTACCGTGCCGCCCGTGTATTGTTTCCAGACAGGAAAGTTAGTGAGATTTTGCAAGTTCAGGCAAGTCATGGGGGTTACTGATACCCCAAGGCAGCCTTCATGACACACGACAACGCAGAGTCGCTGAGCAGAGACTGATAGCCAAGTTCCGCACACATGAGGACGGCCTCAAACGGGATCTTGGGTTCATGTCACACTATCAGTAACCCCCATGACTGGCCTGGACTTGCAAAATCTCACTAACTTTCCTGTCTGGAAACAATACACATCTTTTTAACCAGTGCCTAATGCTCTCTCCGCTCACATTGTCTGTACCTTTAAGACTTGATTATCTGTAAAGACTCAGATTCCAGTCATTATTCATGTAAATTGAGTTTGTGTCTTTGTGCCCTGTTTGTGATCAGAACTCCCACCCACCTGATGAAGGAGCAGCGCTCCGAAAGTTAGTGGCTTTTGCTACCAAATAAACCTGTTGCACTTTAACCTGGTGTTGTTAGACTTCTTATTATGTTTACCCCAGCCCAACGCCGGCATCTCCACATCATGCCCACAGACGCTGTCAGACCTGCTGAGATTTTCCAGCATCCGCAGTGTTTTGCTTTTATATCCCTGATTCAGTGTCTGGTGGATTCCGTGTTTCCTCCCTGTTTTCTGCTCTGCCTCATCCTGGTGACAAAGCAGCTGTAAAAAGTATCCAGCTGTTAGTTGCCTTGATGTTGAAGATTGGATTTTAATTTTTGAAATTGCTGGGGTTTATTGTTTGTTTGGTTTTTCTCTGGGCTATCAGAGCTATTGTTAAAGTCATGCATATTTTTGTGGAAATACTGATTCGGAGATTTTGGAGATTTTTGCATCTGAACTGAAACAGGTGACAAATTTTCTCTCCAATGAGGATTTTTATGTAAATTCCAGTAAGAATTCCTGTGCTTAGGGTTTCTGCTTTTGAACGGCTGCTAATTTCTATCCAGCTTTTTTCAGCTGTCCTGATTATTTTATTTATTCTTTAATGGGACGCTGGCATCGCTGGCTGGACCAGTGTTTATTACCCATCCCTAATTGCCCCTTGAACTGAGCGTCTCCCTTGGCCATTTCAGAGAGCAGTTAAAAGTCAACCACATTACTGTGGTTCTGGAGTCACATGTAGGTCAGACCCGGTAAGGACGGTGAACCAGATGGGTTTTCCCAACAACCGACAATGGTTTCATGGTCACCTGTACTAATATTAACTTTCAATTCCAGATTTATTGATTAAATTTAAGTTCCACCAGCTGCCGTGGTGAGATTTGAACCCGTGCCCCCAGAGCATTAGGTTCAGTCCTGATGTTTCTTTATGTGTCTCAGTGTTTATATTTGTCTGAAGCACCTCGGCACAGTTTATTACATTACCATGTTCAGGCTGGATGATATACAGAGACATGGATAGTCAGAAGCTTTTTCCCAGGGTGGAAGAGTCAATTACTAGGGGGCACAGGTTTAAGGTACGAGGGGCAAGGTTTAAAGCAGATGCACGAGGCAGATTTTTTACACAGAGAGTAGTGGGTGCCTGGAACTCGTTACCGGGGGAGGTAGTGGAAGCGGATACGGTAGTGACTTTTAAGGGGCGTCTTGACAAGTACATGAAAGGGATGGGAATAGAGGGATATGGTCCCCGGAAGGGGAGGGGGTTTTAGTTAAGTCGGGCAGCATGGTCGGTGCAGGCTTGGAGGGCCGAAGGGCCTGTTCCTGTGCTGTAATTTTCTTTGTTCTTTGATCCAAAGATCATGATCCAGGCATCCAAGAGGGATCTGAAAAATGTGGGGTCTTGCTCTGTACTTTCTCAGCTGTCACACACTCTGCTGCTATTGGCTGAGGTGTGCCTTGTGGCTGTGTTACAGATTTATTGCACTTTGACCCACACACTCGGATGGCACGGTAGCACAGTGGTTAGCACTGCTGCTTCACAGCTCCAGGGTCCCAGGTTCGATTCCCGGCTCGGGAAACTGTCTGTGTGGAGTTTGCACATTCTCCTCGTGCCTGCGTGGGTTTCTTCCGGGTGCTCCGGTTTCGTCCCACAGTCCAAAGATGTGCGGGTTAGGTTGATTGGCCAGGTTAAAAATTTTCTTTTAACCCCCTTCCGTTCAATTGTCTGTTTAACCTATCATTAAATGTTGAAGTAATCTCTGCTTTAGTCACTCGTCTTGGTTATAAATTTCACCACCATGTGGCTCTGTGTGAACTGGAGATTTATTCTGCTCTTTGTACCAGTATCCATGCCCTGTCAGTCCAGACCCAGGGAAAGTCTGCTTCTGCTGAGCTTGCCCCATCCTTTTATAATTGTCAGCATCGATACCTGACTAAAAGCAAAGTGATTTGATTTGATTTGATTTATTATTGTCACATGTATTAACATACAGTGAAAAGTATTGTTTCTTGCGCGCTATACAGTCAAACATACCGTTCATAGAGAAGGAAAGGAGAGAGTGCAGAATGTAGTGTTACAGTCATAGCTAGGGTGTAGAGAAAGATCAACTTAATGCGAGGTAGGTCCATTCAAAAGTCTGACAGCAGCAGGGAAGAAGCTGTTCTTGAGTCGGTTGGTACATGACCTTTGTATCTTTTTCCCGACGGAAGAAAGTGGAAGAGAGAGTGTCCGGGGTGTGTGGGGATCCTTAATTATGCTGGCTGCTTTGTCAAGGCAACAGGAAGTGTCGACAGAGTCAATGGATGGGAGGCTGGTTTGTGTGATGGATTGGGCTACATTCATGACCTTTTGTAGTTCCTTGTGGTCTTGGGCAGAGCAGGAGCCACACCAAACTGTGATACAACTAGAAAGAATGCTTTCTATGGTGCATCTGTTAAAGTTGGTGAGAGTCGTAGCTGACATGCCAAATTTCCTTAGCCTTCTGAGAAAGTAGAGGCGTTGGTGGGCTTTCTTAACTATAGTGTCGGCGTGGGGGGACCAGGACAGGTTGTTGGTGATCTGGACACTTAAAAACTTGCAGCTCTCGACCCTTTCTACTTTGTCTCCGTTGATGTAGACAGGGACATGTTCTCCTTTACGCTTCCTGAAGTCACTGACAACCTCCTTCGCTTTGTTGACATCTGAAATGAAAAGAAAAGTTCTGGAAATACTCAGCTGGACAGGCAGCGCCTATGGAGAGAGAAACAGAATTAGCGTCTCAGGTCGATGCCCCATCCTTGTTTGTCTGTCCTGATGAAACGTCATCAACCATCGACCTGAAATGTTACCTCTCGCCACAGCTGCTGCAGGACCTGCTGAGTATTTCCAGAAGTTTCTGTTCTGATGATCTCAGAACGGTTCTGACACAATTAACTGCTTCATGTGAGAAAAGTCATCGAGGCTTGAGAGTCCAATTGGAAATTTTCTGTTGTATCGTTCTGTGATAAAGTCTATTTCGTTTGTATTAAGAGTCAAAGTCTTTTTTCTCTCTTATGGTTCAGTTTAACGCCGAGTTTCACTTTGTATCAGATGCTTTTTTGGGGGGTTTGCTTCATGAGTCAATCATAGAAATCATAGAAACCCTATAGTGCAGAAGGAGGCCATTCGGCCCATCGAGTCTGCACCGACCACAATCCCACCCAGGCCCTACCCCTACATATTTTACCTGCTAATCCCACTAACCTACGCATCACAGGACTCTAAGGGGCAATTTTTAACCTGGCCAATCAACCTAACCCGCACATCTTTGGACTGTGGGAGGAAACCGGAGCACCCGGAGGAAACCCACGCAGACATGAGGAAAATGTGCAAACTCCACACAGACAGTGACCCGAGCCGGGAATCGAACCCGGGACCCTGGAGCTGTGAAGCAGCAGTGCTAACCACTGTGCTACCGTGCACCGCATCTATTTCGGTGCAGTGTCTTTGATGCACCTTTCGATGGTCTGTTGGTATTGGAGTGCAGTATCTGGCACAGGCCTCTCAGGCTCAGTGTTGTATCCTTTGTGGGAGGCTTCCAAGTGCTGGCTCTATCTTTGATACTTTCCCATTCCATGTAACCTAACGGATTGTGAAGGTCAACACCAACTTTTCAAACAGGAGGTATGCCGAGATTCTCCCTGGAATGTGTCTTTCATGATGTGGAGATGCCGGCGTTGGACTGGGGTAAACACAGTAAGAAGTTTAACAACACCAGGTTAAAGTCCAACAGGTTTATTTGGTAGCAAAAGCCACACAAGCTTTCGAGGCTCTAAGCCCCTTCTTCAGGTGAGTGAAGAAGGGGCTTAGAGCCTCGAAAGCTTGTGTGGCTTTTGCTACCAAATAAACCTGTTGGACTTTAACCTGGTGTTGTTAAACTTCTTAATGTGTCTTTCACCCAGCCTGCATTACACTAAAGATAGACTAAATAACAAACATTTTGGCTGCAAGTCAGAGAGGAAATGTTCTGACAAGTTGTGTGTCTCAATGTAAGTGCAGAGACGACATTCATACCAGTCTTCATGCCACATCATTAGACCAGAGTCAAGGCCCTCGTGAACTCCAAACTGGTCTCACCGTCCCTGTCTTTCATTCTGGTTCACTCTCAGCTGCCAGTGAGTTTGTGCCCAATCCTCTGGGGAAATGTAAAGGTCAGGAGTAATTTCACCAGCTGTTCTGTTAAACTTCTGCTTTTGCTTCATTGTCTGTGCTCGGTTCTGCTCTGGCTCAAGTTCAGATCTCTGATGTGGCAAACAGGCTTGCTTGTGGGATGTGCTATCCATAAACACTCAGTCTCTCTCCATCAAATGAAACGCCTCTTCTAATGAGCTTGAGAAACTTGCAAAGGATCTGATGGGTGTCACCAGCTTATAACTCAGGCATCTCCTTAAATGAAACGATCGTCGATGCAAGATGTAGCTCAGTGATTGCTGGAGGTTGGAATGCTGAATCTTCAGGTCGGGCTCGACCTGGGGCACTTTTATTTTGAAACTGGGACACATTCGGTTAATATTTGGCCACCTTGACAAGTAACCGGACTCTTGTCATAATTCAAGCATTCAGAAACTTGAGTAGAATTTTCAGAACAAAATTTGTGGTTTCTGGAACGTTAGCTTTCCTATCTCTGTCTGCTTCTCGTGCTCTCTCGCTGTCTGGGTAAGAAAAATTAACCTGCGAGGTACAAGTGCCCTTAGAGATCTAAAATGGTACCTCAATAACAAGCACAAACACACGTGCGCGCATTCACAAAAACATGTGCATGCTCACACACAAATGCACACACACAAACCCTCATGTGTGCACTGACAAAAACGCAAACACACTGCGTGCGTACACAAACTCATGTTCATGCACACAAACACATGTGCGCGCACACACAAAGACGTGCACACCCACACACAAATGCGCACACACAAACCTCATGTGTACACTGACAAAAACACAAAGACACGTGCATGCTCACACATAAACAGGTGCACGCACAAACCCACACAGCGGAGCGCAAGGTGATGAAGAAACTTTTTAATTGCTGACAAGGCATTCCCCTTGCAATACAGAATGACCTGGAGATTGAGTACAGGGCACACAGAGCACTGCTGCCTCACAGCACCAGGGACCTGGGTTCAACTCCAGCCTCGGGTGACTGCGGAATCTACACTTTCTCCCTGTGTTTGCCTGGGCTTCCTCCGGGTGCTCCAGTTCCCTCCCACACTCCAAAGATGTGCAGGTTAGGTTAATTGGCCATGCTAAATTGACCCTAATATCAGAGGGATTAGCAGTGTAAATGAGGTTTATGGGGATAGGGCCTGGGTGGGATTGTGGTCGGTACAGATTCGATGGGCCAAATGGCCTCCATCTGCACTGTAGGTATTCTATGATATGAGGTCAGGCTGCTGAGGAGGAGGTGAGGGAGAAAGGCTCTCAAACTGAGGCCACATCCACTCTGGGATTTAAGATAGAAATTCTGTGAACTAAACCCCAATGAGCGACAGAGTGCCAGACTGTCTGTGCTTCAGTAAGGATGAACTCACTGAAATCTGTCACTTACTGCCACCAGAACTGCAGCCTCAGAGCAAAGAGGGGATGGTATTGCCAGTGGGTGCAAAGGTGACTGTGGCCATGAACCTTTAAATGTCCAGCCCCTTTCGAGCTGTCATTGACCATCACAGGATCTGATTGGCCACAATGCAACAATAAAGCCAACATTAAATAAACATTCCAGATGAAACCATGATATATTGCATACAACCGTTCACTAAACACCCTTTTGCATTCCCGTAGTGCCTGTCTTTGCCTGCCCCAGTGCACCTCTGCAGTGCTAGCGCAGTGGTACAGCGTGGCTGGTGGAAGGTTGCTGATTTTCAGTGGAGGGCACTGCAGATGTCCTTGGAGGATGACCTTGGGCAGCTCTGTGTCTCGGAGACCCGGCTTCAGGGTGCACCATCCCAGCAGCAGATGGCTGATGATAGGCAACAGCATGGTTACTGGCAGGAGTGCCTTCCGTGCAACATCACCCGACTTGCAGCGATGTACTCAGGTCCTAGGGTGGCAGGGTGGCACACTGGTTAGCACTGCTGCCTCACAATGCCAGGGACCCAGGTTCGATTCCCGGTTTGGTCACTGTGTGGAGTTTGCATGTTCTCCCCGTGTCTGCGTGGGATTCCTCCGGGTGCTCCGGTTTCCTCCCACAGTCCAAAGATGTGCAGGTGAGGTGGATTGGCCATGTTAAATTGTCCCTAGTGTCAGGGGATTAGCACTGTGAATATTGGGGCTACAGGAATAGGGCCTGGGTGGGATTGTGGGGGTGCAGACTCGATGGGCCGAATGGCCCCCTTCTGCACTGTAGAGATCCTATGATTCAATGACTCTGAGCATGAACCTCCAGGGCTGTCTGCTCTCATTGCCTTTCGACTGTGTCTCTGGCAGGCCTCTTTCCCATTTGTGAACATCCCTCCTCCAACACTGCGTTGCAACCTCGGAGCCCTCTCTCCCCCCGCTCGCTTCTCATGTGAGATTCTGTTTAACTACGACTCTCGGCCCCTGCTCCAGCCACTGGCCTCCTGCTGCAGGGGTGAAGACTAGCTGCAAGGCCATTCATGATATTGTCCCCCCTGATGATGCATCCAGCCAATCAATAGCACAAATAGCACTGTATCGGAGATCAATCAAATGAACAAGCAGTGTCAAGGATCACCATCCTTGTGCCTGTTTTGGAGGGGACAATCTAGCCCCCATCTCTCTCTGCCTACCTCCCTCTATCTGTTTCTCTTTCTCTCTTTTCTCTCTCTCTGTATCTCTTTTTCTTTCTCTTTGCCGATTCCGCTCATTTCCCTCTTTCTCTGTCCCTTTCATCTGAAAGTTTATAAAGTTTATTAATTTATTAGTGTCACAAGTAAGGCTTACATTAACACTGCAATGAAGTTACTGTGAAATTCCCCTAGTTGCCACATTCCAGCGCTTGTTCGGGTCAATGCACCCTAACCAGCATGTCTTTGGAGTGTGGGAGGAAACCGGAGCACCCGGAGGAAACCCACACAGACACGGGGAGAATGTGCAAACTCTGCACAGCCAGTGACCCAAGCCGGGAATCAAACCCTGGGCCCTGGCGCTGTGAGGCAGCAGTGCTAACCACTCTGCTACCGTGCCGCCCCTCTCATTCTCATAGATTTTTCCACTTAGCCTTTTGGTGGTAGAGGCTCAATTGCAGCCAAGTCCCTGGAGACTTTCTTAGCTCCCGTTGGTGTCCTCGATTCATCATGCTGTAGAGTCAGTCCCCTGTTCAAGGTGAAAGGCCAGTGAACCGGAGAGTGAACCCAAGTGTGAGGAGTTGGAGGGTTGTCCCTCTGAGGAGTCCTTTGGAAATGTCTGCAGTTGCTGTACTTTCTGTGCAGAGTGCCACACGGACTCTGTGGTAATATTTTATTTTTGGGGAGTGGCACTGAGTAACCCAAATAGCTAGCAAAGTAACCGCGGCATTTGGAAAGTACTTTAATGAGTTCACTCTATATTCCTGCAAACTCCAGGCTATGTATACATGAGGGCTTTTATTTATGTTTCTTATCCACCCACTTTAGTTTCTCATAATTACAGTTGCCAAGTTTCTAACTGGCCACAAGAGAATTGTATGACATGTCCATTCCTCCCAAACTTCTCCTGAGATGGGAAAACACCTTCGCTCGCACAGCCTGCAATTTATAAAGAGTCATATTCAAAACATTGTCCAGCTATTTGGGTCAATTATAATTGGTTTTAATATTTTTCACTGGGGGGGGTTCAATACTGGCCAGGAAAGCAGATGAGTTGCTGAACTGATTGGCGGCACGGTGGCACAGTTAGCACTGCTGCCTCACAGCGCAAGGGTCACAGGTTCAATTCCGGCCTCAGGTGACTGTCTGTGTGGAGTTTGCACATTCTCCTCGTGTCTGCGTGGGCTTCCTCCGGGTGCTCCAGTTTCCTCCCACAGTCCAAAGATGTGCGGGTTAGGTGGATTGGCCATGCTAAATTGCCCCTTAGTGTCAGGGGGATTAGCAGGGTAAAAACGTGGGGTCAAGGGGATAGATAGGCCTTGGGCGGGATTGTTGTCAGTGCAGGCTCGATGGGCCCAATGACCTCCTTCTGCACTGTAAGGATTCTATGATGCCCCTGCTTACTCAAGTTGATGTAGATGATCCCATGGCAATGTTTGAAGAAGAGAACGGGATTCTCCCCAGCATCCTCAACACCAGCATCGCAAAGACACATTATCACCTTGCTGTTTGTGGGATCCTGCTGTGCACAAACCTTTCCCTGCATTGCGACGTGGCTACGTTTCGAAAGCACTTCATTGGTGGTAAAGTGGTTTGGGACCCTCCCTGGCCTCACCACTCCCGATCTCTGGAGTCACACACTGTAATTCATTGTGATCTCTGGAATTACACTCTGTAATCCACTGCGATCTCTGCGCTCCTCCAATTTCAGCCTTTTGCGCACCCCTTGATTCCCATCGCTGCGCCATTGGCGGCCGTGCCTTCAGCTGCCTGGGCCCTGAGCTCTGGAATTCCTCTCCTAAACCTCTCCACTTCTCTGTCTCCAATTCTCTTCCCATGCTTAGTGATGCACTAAGGCAGATTTTCGTCTGTTTCCATAGCTAGTTATTTCCGGAACAGGTCGCTAGTCTGTCACCAGAGCTTGAGGGGTGCCACTCCACATCAAGCGTGACTGACCAGGAGTCTCTCCCGCTCTTACTACTCAACCTGTTTGGCTGCGTTATGAACGCACCTTCCTTGGCCATCAAGTCCTGGGGTGGGACTCGAAACCCAGAGCTTCAGAGCCCTGGGACTCTGAGTCCCTGGCTCAGAGGCAGGGACAGTAACGCACCATGCCACATGACCTCCACTCTCTGCGTACCTTTCCTTTATTGCCCAACTCTTTGACTGAGCTTTTGGTTTCCTGTCTTAATGTCTCTTTCAATGACCGTGTATCAGATTTTGTCTGATAATTACTCCTGCGATGTACCTTGGGATGTTAAAAGCAAGTTGAATGCACGTTGTTGTCAATAAATTCTGGATTAAATTAAACCCTACTTGTCTGACTCTCAGAGAAAGATGTGGAGATGCCGGCGTTGGACTGGGGTAAACTCAGTAATAAACCTGTTGGACTTTAACCTGGTGTTGTTAGACTTCTTACTGTCTCAGAGAAAGGCCACCCCTCTTGCCAATGCCCGGTGGTAACTTTGCTGTTACCAGTTCAGGCATTTTCTCACCTGTATCCAAGCCTGGAATCTCCCTGTTAAGTTCTGTAGAGATCAGGTTAGTCTTGTTTTTGATCCCAGCACCATTTTCAAACTCCGTGTCTTCTTGCCTTGCAGGAGAAGCAAAGAACATGCCTCCCTACCCTGGACCAAATAAGATGAGGGACTGCTACTGCACGGTTAATCTGGATCAAGAAGAGGTGTTCAGGACCAAAATAGTGGAGAAATCTTTATGGTACATGTTTTAACTCTACTGAATTTTAATTTTCGCTTTTAATTGTTTTGCTACTGAAATTAAAATATTTTAGCATCAATGTAAAACAACCATCAGAATAGCGTTGCTACATTTAGGCGGCACGGTAGCACAGTGGTTAGCACTGCTGCTTCACAGCTCCAGGGACCTGGGTTCGATTCCCGAGCTTGGGTCACTGCCTGTGTGGAGTTTGCACATTCTCCTCGTGTCTGCGTGGGTTTCCTCCGGGTGCTCCGGTTTCCTCCCACAGTCCAAAGATGTGCGGGTTAGGTTGATTGGCTATATGCTAAAATTGCCCCCTCGTGTCCTGGGATACGTAGATTAGAGGGATTAGTGGGTAAAATTTGTAGGGATATGGGGGTAGAACCTGGGTGGGATTGTGGCTGGTGCAGACTCGATGGGCCGAATGGCCTCTTTCTGTACTGTAGGGTTTCTATGATTTCTATTTACTCAGATGATTCTTTCTCACTCGAAGCTGCTGTTGGTCGACTTTCTCATGATCTCGTCTGTCTCCACTCCTGTAATCTCCTCAGAATTAGAGGAGAAAATATCTCAGAGGGCTGTGGAACAGGAGGAATTCGAAAATAAAGACGAGAATTTTCAAGCTAAGGCATTGCTTGACTGGGAGCCAGTGTAGGTCACCAGGCACAGGGGTGACAGGGGAACGGGACTTGCTGTGTGTTAGCACACGGACAGCAGGGTTTAGGATGACCTCAGGTTTAAGGATAGAAGAGCCAGGATTGTGTTGGAATAGTCGAGTCTAGATGTAAGAGACGTGGATGAGGGTTTCAGCAGCCGATGTGCTGAGACAGGGGCAGAGCTGGGACGATGTAACGGAGGTGAAGAGAAGTGTCTTAGTCATAGCAAGAGTAAGTGGTCAGAAGTGCACTCCAGAGTCAAATATGACAGCAAGGTTCGGATCGGTGTGGTTTGGCCTCAGACCGTTGCCTGACAGAGAGAGAGAGAGAGATGGAGTTGCTAGTCAGGAAACAAAGTTTGTAATGGGAACTGAAACCAGTGGTCAAAGCAAAATACTGCGGATGCTGGAATCTGAAACAAAAACAGAAAACTCTGGAAAATCTCAGCAGGTCTGACAGCATCTGTGGGCAGAGAATTGAGCCAACGTTTCGAGTCTGGATGACCCTTTGTCAGAGCCGACTGCGTCAAACGGTGGTTTTGGTTTATCCAATGCAGTGTAACCTTTCCGGTCAGGAATGCTTGGGACCAAGACCTTTCTGGATTTTGGAATTTTCTGGATTACGGAATGTCATGAGAATGCCTGATCTCAAATGTGTCAACCAGAAAAAAAAAAGATATAAATATTAAGTTGAAACATAAAACAGTGTTAAAGCAGCAATAAAAATAGTTTTAATTATCCAAATACTGCCTCGTCCATGTCTCTGCTTCCAAAGTGGTTAGCGCTGCTGCCTCACAGCGCCAGGGACCCGGGTTCGATTCGCAGCTTGGGTCACTGTCTGTGTGGAGTTTGCACGTTCTCCCCATGTCTGCGTGGGTTTCCTCCGGGTGCTCCGGTTTCCTCCCACACTCCAAAGATGTGCAGGTTTGGTGGAGTGGTCGTACTAAATTGCCCCTTAGTGTCCAAAGATGTGTAGGTTAGATGGATTGGCCATGATAAATACGTGGGGTTTGGGGGATAGGATGGGGGATAGGGCCTGGGTAAGATGCTCTGTCAGAGAGTCGGTGCAGACTCGATGGACCAATGGTCTGTTCTGCAGCGTAGAGATTCTATGACAGAATTGCACTAAAATGATACCAGTTACATTGAGTCTGCTCAAACAATCTCCAGACAGCTGCGTGAAATACAGCTCTGCATTGGGAAGGTTACAGTTTTTTTCATTGGAGGAAATCTTTGCTGATCCAGCAGGTAAAAGGATCTTTTCTGACTGACTCATGATCACATTGGCAACACGTATGTTAGCTGCAAATCCACTTATTTTCCATACAATACAATGTCTGCTCCAGTTAGGAAGTGAGCTGAGGCTGGATTTGGTTCTGTGACATGAACGAGGTATCAGTGGGTCATAGCCTGAGTTTTCAGGGCTGCGATTGTCACTTGTGTGATTTCTTTGTCCTGTTTGCATTTTCACATTGCAAACAATTGTTGAAATTTAAGATTAATGTGGTTTCACCATCAAAGTACATTGTGCCAATGTTTTCATCATTTATTAAATTACCTGCCACACAGAGTAATAAACTATTTTGGCTGCTCAAAGATTTGTGAGGTTCAGCATTATAAATCCTTGATTTTACCTGATTAATCGTCCAATGCAATTAGACGCATGGATATTTTGATTGAATCCACTGATTAGGCCTCCCAGCTTGCTGTGACGTATTGGAAATTCATCTGCCTAGATTAGGCAGTCTACATCACTTTCCTCTTAGAATGATTGGAAAAGGACAAAGAACTGTACAGCACAGGAACAGGCCATTCGGCCCACCAAGTCTGTGCCGACACAGATGCCTCTCTAATCTAATATTTTCTTGCCTCTATCTGGTCCATATCCCTCTATTCCCTCCCTATTCATGGATCTATCCAGATCCGATTTCGCATCTGGGCGGCACGGTAGCACAGTGGTTAGCACTGCTGCTTCACAGCTCCAGGGACCTGGGTTTGATTCCCGGCTTGGGTCACTGTATGTGTGGAGTTTGCACATTCTCCTCGTGTCTGCGTGGGTTTCCTCCGGGTGCTCCGGTTTCCTCCCACAGTCCAAAGATGTGCGGGTTAGGTTGATTAGCCATGCTAAAATTGCCCCTTAGTGTCCTGGGATGTGTAGACTAGAGGGATTAGTGGGTAGAATGTGTAGGGATATGGGGGTAGGGCCTGGGTGGGATTGTGGTTGGTGCAGACTCGATGGGTCGAATGGCCTCTTTCTGTACTGTAGGGTTTCTATGTTTCTATGTTATGTATGCCTCTTGAACGTTGTTATAGAATCTGTTTCCACCACCTCCTCCGGAGCGCGTTCCAGGCATTCACCACCGTCTGTGAAAAACCTGCCCCTTACATCTCTTTTAAACTTCCCCCTCTCACTTTCAACCTGTGCCCCCAAGTAATTGACCCTTTGACCCTGGGAAAAGATTCTAACTATCCACTCTATCCAAGCCTGTCATAATCTTGTAAACCTCTATCGGGTCCCCTCCATCCTCCGATGCTCCAATGAAAACAATTCAAGTTTGTTCAACCTTTCTTCATAGTCCATATCCTCCAAACCAGGCAGCATCCTGGTAAATCTCTTCTGCACCCTTTCCAATGCATCAACATCCTTCAGTCACGTGGCGACCAGAATTGTACACAATACTCCAAAGTCTGATACAGCTGCAATATGATTTTCCAATTCCTATATTCAATGCCCCGACCAATGAAGGCCAGCATGCCTAATGCCTTCTTCACCACCTTGTCCACCTGAGTTGCCACCTTCAGGGAACTGTGGATCTGCACGCTTAGATCCCTCTGTATGCTAATATTTCTAAGGGTTCTACCATTTACTGTAAACTTTACTTCTGCAGTAGACCTTCCAAATCGCATCACCTCACATTTGTCCGGGTTAAATTCCAGCTGCCATCTTTCGGCCCAGGTCTCCAGCTGATTTATATCCTGCTGTATCCTCTGACAATCCTCACTATCTGCTACTCCCCCAATATTTGTATCATCTGCAAATTTACTAATCAGACCACCGACATTTTCCTCCAAATCATTTATAAATATGACAAACAACAGAGGCCCCAACACTGATCCTTGTGGAACACCGCTTGTCACAGACCTCCAGTTAGAAAAGTACCCTTCTACTGCTACTCCCTGCTTTCTATGCCCAAGATGTGGAGATGCTGGTGTTGGACTGGGGTAAACACAGTAAGAAGTCTCACAACACCAGGTTAAAGTCCAACAGGTTTATTTGGTAGCAAAAGCCACTAGCTTTCGGAGTGCTGCTCCTTCGTCAGGTAAGTGGGAGATCTGCTCACATTTGTGAACAGAACTCCCACTCACCTGACGAAGGAGCAGCACTCCGAAAGCTAGTGGCTTTTGCTACCAAATAAACCTGTTGGACTTTAACCTGGTGTTGTGAGACTTCTTTCTATGCCCAAGCCAGTTTTGTATCCATTTTACCAGCTCACCTCGGATCCCATATGACTTCACCTTCTGTATCAGCCTGCCATGAGGAACCTTATCGAAGGTGTCACTAAAGTCCATGTTTACAACATCCACTGCCCTGCCCTGGTCAATTTTTCTTGTCACTTCTTCAAAGAACTCAATCAAGTTTGTGAGACACGACCTCCCCTTCACAAAACCATGCTGTCTATCGCTAATAAGTCTATGCTCTTTCAGATGTGAGAACATCCTGTCCCCGAGAATCTTCTCCAATAATTTCCCCATCACTGATGTGAGGCTCACAGGCTGTAATTTCCCAGATTGTCTCTTCTGCCCTTCTTAAACAGAGGAACAATGTTAGCTCCTCTCCAATCCTCTGGTACCTCGCCTGTGGCTAAAGAGGATACAAAGATTTTGGACAAGGCCTCAGCAATTTCTTCCCCTGCCTCTCTTAGTATTCTGGGATAGACCCTATCTGGCCCTGGGGAATTGTCCAACTTAATGTTTTTCAAAACCTCCAATACCTCCTTCCTTTTTAATCTCAACATGTCCTAGAATGTCAGCATCCTCCTTTCTACACTCACCATCCACCACATCCTTCTCCTTTGTGAATAACGATGCAAAGTACTCGTTAAGGACCTCACCCACCTCTGGCTCCACACACACTCCCTCCACTGTCCACAAGTGGATCTATCCTTTCCTTAGCTTTCCTCTTCCACATTACATACGCATAAAAAGCCTTGGGGTTCTCCTCAATCCTGCCTGCCAAGGACATTTCATTGCCCCTTTTTGCCCTGCTAAGTCCCTGTTTAAGCTCTTTCCTGCTCTCTTTGTATTCCTCGAGAGCCTTATCTGTTTTCAATTTCCTGAAATGTTTTCACATCCATCACAGGTACAGAAGAACAACCTGTAGTGCCTTTCACAAACTCAGGATGTCCCAAAGTGCTTTACCACTGTAGTGTAGCCATTCCTGCAATGTGATCAAATGACCTGTCCTAATGCGGCTGGAAATGGGGGAAATACTAACCAGGGCAATATACTCCTTCAAATAGCCCCATGGGATCTGTTATGTTTACCTGAGAGGGCATTTGGAGCATGGGTTTAATATCTCATAAGAAAGACTGCACCTCTGACAGTGCAGCACTCCCTCAGCACTGACCCTCTGATAGTGCGACACTCCCTCAGTACTGACCCTCTGACAGTGCGACACTCCCTCAGTACTGACCCTCTGACAGTGCGGCACTCCCTCAGGACTGACCCTCTGACAGTGCGGCACTCCCTCAGTACTGACCCTCTGACAGTGCCGCACTCCCTCAGTGCTGACCCTCTGACAGTGCAGCACTCCCTCAGCACTGACCCTCTGACAGTGCGGCACTCCCTCAGCACTGACCCTCTGACAGTGCAGCCCTCCCTCAGCACTGACCCTCTGACAGTGCGGCACTCCCTCAGTACTGACCCTCTGACAGTGCGGCACTCCCTCAGTACTGACCCTCTGACAGTGCAGCACTCCCTCAGCACTGACCCTCTGACAGTGCGGCACTCACTCAGTACTGACCCTCTGACAGTGCAGCACTCCCTCAGCACTGACCCTCTGACAGTGCAGCACTCCCTCAGCACTGACCCTCTGACAGTGCGGCACTCCCTCAGTACTGACCCTCTGACAGTGCGGCACTCCCTCAGTACTGACCCTCTGACAGTGCGGCACTCCCTCAGTCTTTTGTGCTCTAGCTTTGAGTGAGGCTGAAACCCACAGTGTTGTGAGTCAGAGTGGAGTGTGAGTAGTAATCACTGAGCCTCCACTCATTGTGATGATGGCTGGTAGGGTGCTGGTGTATGAGACATATCTTCAAACGAGCGTTCAGACAGAATGAAGACAGAGGGGGATTATTTCTGCAGGTTACCGCTCAGACATGGAGCTTCTACTGATGGCAATGAGTGTTGCGTTTTGTGGCACTGAATATTCATCCTGGAAAATGAGTGACTGGATAATAAGGTGGAGCATGAGGCGGCTGCACTGAGCTTGCGTTCAATGTTCTGATTGAGTGTTTCTGTTGCTCAGAGTCCTCGGCACTGGGTGAGCAACAGGTTCATTCGTGAACGGAACAGATTGTCAGTCAGGATAGGAGCAGCTCATCCAACAAGGCACTGGGGTCTGACAACTGGGGAGGCAATATCGGGGAGGCCATGGCCTCGTGGTATTAATCCAGAAACTCAGCTAATGTTCTGGGGACCCAGGTTCGAATCCTGCCGCGGTAGATGGTGGAGTTTGAATTCAATAAACAAAATCTGGAATTAAAAATCTCCTGATGACCATGAACCCATTGTCAATTGTTAGAAAAACCTATCTGGTTCACTAATGTCCTTTAGGAATGGAAATCTGCTGTCCTTACCTGGTCTGGCCTACATGTGACTCCAGAGCCACAGCAATGTGGGTGACTCTCAACTGCCCTCCAAGGACAACTAGGGATGGACAATAAATGCTGGCCAGCCAGTGACACCCATGTCCAATGAATGAATAAATAAAAACAGGACATTCCTACCTGCTTGTCACCTATCCAATCAGCTGGGAAATGACAATAGCTTGTACTTATGTAGCGCCTTTAACATAATGAAATAGCCCAAGGCGTTTCACAGGAGCATTATAAACAGCCTGTGCTGTGGTCAGGAACCTGTCCAGCTCCCTTGTGAAGGCAAAGACTCAGCAACCACCACACCCACTGGCAACACATTCTGGAGGCTCCCAACTCTCTGGGAATGGAAGACCCACCCAGTATCGAGCTCGATCCCCAGGAAAGCTGACTTGATTCTTTTTTTCTATTGCCTTTGGGGATTTGAGGGATCCACCCCATTAAATTAATAGGTATGGAAACCGAAGGCAGAAATTGAAACTGAGCGACACAAAGAACTTTGTTGTTGCTCCAACTGGCGAAGACAGGAGGCTTCCTGTCACCTGCTGGGCTTGGGAAAGTTAGGGCGAGACTTGGAGGATGCCCACGTCTCACATTTCCACTCAATCTCACTTGGCACACTGGGCCAAGTTCACACATCACTTACATCAAATAGCTCCGTTCAACTCTCTGCATTTTTAACTTGCTTCATTGCCCTTTCGTTGGTCCAACTTCAAACCTTTGAAAGTGAACATTAGAGGCTTTAATGAATAAATTGAGGGATTTTGCCTGTCACTCTTACTTTCTGAAAGGATAATTCAGTGCCAGCATTTGAACCAGGGTCTCCCTTGACAAATGAATAAGGACACTTTCCTTTCTGCGCTCTGCCAGCTTAATATACAAAGTTTTTTTTGTTTGTTTTCTGTTGAGAAGAGAAGTAGAATTGTCTGACTGTTGTTTACAGTGCACACAGAGCTGCCTAACTAAACTAGAACCTGCTGAGAGTGGTTTTTTAATGTGTTTCCATTGCGGATTCCTGTGACTTAAACTCCAGTGCGACAGTGACTGGGTGTTTGCCAAGATTCCCAGTGTCCTGAGAGATTCTACTCAAGCACGACACTGGAGTGTGTGGCCGAGTAGCTCATTCCCCTCCGGGAATAGGGGGAGGTGGAGGGGGGAACGTCAAGGGAACTTGGGGGGGTCAAGTTATCAAGACAGGTTGCATAGAATAAGTATGTATTCCCTCGAATGTAGACAATTGAGGCGCGAGTTAATCGAGATGATTACAGGATTTGATCGGGTGGATAGAGAGAAGCTACTTCCTCTGGTGGGGCAAGTCCAGAACAACGGGGCAGAACATTAAAATTGGACCAGGCTGTGTAAAAAATCAAGATTTTGAAAAATTCCGAAACTGCACAAGGTTATAGCAGCGAGGTTTGTTGAATCCCTTGGATTCAGGCCGGTCCTTGCGATGAATACCAATTAATTGCTGTCATGTGACATCAAATTAATGCCAGATGCGGCAGCAGACAAAGCTTCATTCTAACACTCAACCATGGGAGAAATCTTTCCTAAATATGTTAAAGTCCTCACACCCTCTCTCACAACATCCAACGCTGGAACATTTGTTCCGCAAGTTGCGTGACCAATCTTAACAGTACTGGGAGAGTTTGTGCTTTTGAATGCAAATCTTTAAGGAGATATTTCAGAATACACAGAATAGATACATTCCACCAAGTAACAAAAAGTCCAAGGACTGCCCACACCATCTGTGATTAACTAAAAAAGTTAAGGATGGTGTCAAACTTAAAGAAAGAACATAGAATGTTCAAAGGTAGGTGGCAGGCCAGAAGATTGGTCAGAAACTAAGGAATAGCAAAGAATGACCAAAAGATTAATAAGGAGGGAAAAATAAGAGTATGGGAGAAAGCTAGCCAGAAATATTAAAACAGATAGTAAGAGATTTTATAAGTATCCAAAACAGAAAAGAGTTAATGCAGTGAGTGTTATTCCGATAGAAAGTGAGTCTGGAGAACTGATAATGGAAAATAAAATAAAGTTTATTTATTTGTCACAAATAGGCTTACATTAACACTGCAATGAAGTTGTGAAAATCCCCTAGTTGCCACACTCCAGCACCTGTTCGGGTACACTGAAGGAGAATTTAGCACGGACAATGCACCTAACCAGAAGATGGCGGATGAATTAAACAGGTGTTTTGCATCGGTCTTTACTATAGCGATATGAGTAACTTTCCAGAAATAGCTGTACCTCAGGAAATGGAAAGGAGGGAGAAATTCAGAAAAATGACAGTCACCAGGGAAGAGGTACTGAGCAAATTGTTGGGGCTGCGGGCGGACAAATCCCCGGGTCCAGATGGACTTCGCCCTGGGAACTTGAAAGAAGTGTCTAGTGAGACGGTTGGTGCAGTAGTTTTAATTTTCAGAAACTTCCTATAATCGGAAAAAGGTCCCGTTAGTTTGGAAAATAGCAAATATAACTCCCTATTCAAAAAGGGAGGGAGACAGAAAGCAGGAAGCTACAGACCAGTTCACTTAACATCTGCCATGCGAAAAAATGTTAAAGAAGTTATAGCAGGACACTTAGATAAGTTTAAGGTAATCAGGCAGAGTCAACATAGTTTTGTGAAAGGGAAATCATGTTTAACTAACTTATTGAAGTTGGTTGAAAGTAACCTGTATTGTGGATAGAGGAGAACTGATGGATGTACTGTCCTTAGATTTCCAGAAGGCATTTGATAAGGTGCCACATCAAAAGTTATTGCGGAAAATAAAATCTCATGGTGTCGGAGGTAACATATTGGCATGGATAGAATATTGGATAGCTGACAGGAAACAGAGAATAGACATAAATGGGTATTTTTCAGGTTGGCAAAATGTAATGAGTGGTGTGCCACAGGGATCAGTGCTGGAGACTTCGACTGTTTACAACTTATGTAAATTTGTGGTATATGGTTAGGTTGATTGACCATCCTAAATTGCCCGTTAGTGTCAGGGGGCTAGCAGGGTAATGGTTATGAACTGATGCGCCTGCTCCCTTGACCCCACCTGACTACCCTCCAGACCTCTGGATTAGCCCCGACCTGACCTGACTACCCTCCCGACCACCACCTCACCCGCCTGACCCATGTCACTCCCTAACCAACTACCTGCCCTCACACCCCTTGCCCACTTATCCACCCTATCATTGTACCCAGTCATTAACATCGTAACTGGACCCGTAAAGCTATCGTACAGCCGTTGGTTCTGTCAAATGGGGCCTATTATGTCTTCTCTCAAACTTCTCCACTTGGATACAACTCTCTGTGGGACGCTGGTCTCTGCATTTCTGGAAAACCGGATGAAGAAGGTCCCTGAAGAAATGTGGAGCGATAATCTGACCATCATTGTCACTCCTCAGGAGGCCTGCGCCATTACCGTTCTGACGAGATAGTCAAACCCAGGCAGAGGTTAAAGGTCGCACTATATTGAAGGAGGCCAAAGGAGTTTGTCCCAATTTCCTGACCGACATTCATCCCCCAACCAAACACTGAAGTTTAATTGGTCACTATCACATTTCTGTTTGCGGGTGCTTGCTGTACACAAACTGCCACCGTATTTC
Organism: Mustelus asterias; assembly: GCF_964213995.1. Taxonomy (NCBI): domain Eukaryota; kingdom Metazoa; phylum Chordata; class Chondrichthyes; order Carcharhiniformes; family Triakidae; genus Mustelus; species Mustelus asterias. The sequence goes on along the minus strand of NC_135810.1, from coordinate 1,543,359 downwards.
CTACACTGCAACACCAACTAGGGTTCAACATAGGAACACAGGAAGTAGGCAGATTCAGCCCTTTGAGCTTGCTCCGTCATGGCTGATCTCTCCCTGGTCTCAAATCCACCTCCCCACCTGTTCCCCGTATCCCCTTATCCCTTTTTTAATTAGAAATATATCTATCCCCTTCTTGAAACCATTCAACGATTCAGACTCCAACGCGCTGTGGGGCAGCGAGTTCCACAAGTTCACCACCCTCTGCGAGAAATAGTTCCTCCTCATCTCAGTTTTAAATCTACCACATCAAGAGTTGCATCATTGGCTGTAACACACTTTGGTATATCCTGAGGTCATGGAAGGTGCTGCAGAAATGCAAAATCTTCCTGCTGAACATATTAGAGGGATGGGGCTTGTGGGGGTAAATGACCATTTCCTCCTCCTTTTCTTGTGTTAAGATTCCCCCACCTGGCACATTCGGGGTACTTACCCCTGACAGTGTGAGGTTGGCCATTTGCACAATTAAGCATCAAATGTGCTGAAGCAGTTACTCAAAAACCTTTCGGGGCACCTGGGAAGGATTCAGCGTTTAAAGGATCAAACATGGAAGGTTCGTACTTTGAAGTTCTCTGAACTGCAATTCCTACCTTGTAGCTATTCCCAGCTGTTGAACTTTCAAACCACAAGCGCTTTCGTGAGCGAGAGTTTCACACTTGCCATCATATTGTTTGCAGCGTTACTTATCGTAGACACAGTTTGATTTGATTTGATTTGATTTATTATTGTCACATGTATTAACATACAGTGAAAAGTATTGTTTCTTGTGCGTTACACAGACAAAGCATACCGTTCATAGAGAAAGAAACGAGAGAGTGCAGAATGTAGTGTTACAGTCATAGCTAGGGTGTAGAGAAAGATCAACTTAATGCGAGGTAGGTCCATTCAAAAGTCTGATGGCAGCAGGGAAGAAGCTGTTCTTGAGTCGGTTGGTATGTGACCTCAGACTTTTGTATTTTTTTTCCAATGGAAGAAGGTGGAAGAGAGAATGTCCGGAGTGCGTGGGGTCCTTAATTATGCTGGCTGCTTTTCCGAGGCAGCGGGAAGTGTAGACAGAGTCAATGGATGGGAGGCTGGTTTGCGTGATGGATTGGGCTACATTCACGACCTTTGTAGTTCCTTGCGGTCTTGGGCGGAGCAGGAGTCATACCAAGCTAAGTTCACTCCACAGTTCTGTTTCCCGACATTATTCTTGAATCTTGCTGAAAAGAGAGACATGTTACGGAAACCTTTCACCTTGCACTCATCAGGACAAACAAGAATGTCAAGCAATCACAGCAATTTATACTATGGGAGAAAAGGGTGCTAATTGGCTGAGGCGTTGCCATGGAGAAAGCGATGGGGAACTGCAGGCTCCTGTGTAATTCCAAAAAGACACAGAGCGTGAGCATATTGAACATTGTTTTCTCCATGGCACCGCCTCGACCAATCCGAGTCAACTTGTGAACCAGTCAGCACCTTTTACTCCTGGAGTATAAATAGTTGTGATAGTTTGAAACTCGGCATTCTTGTCTTTGTCCTGATGAGTGCAAGATGAAAAACTTTGCCAACATGTCTGTCTTTTCAGCAACAAACAAGTTCTCTACTACCAAGTGACTGTTTATGTTTTTCTTTTAATTCACTCTCTGTGTGGGAGAGACTGGCAAGGCTGGCATTTATTGCCATTCCCAGTTGCCCTGAGTTTGATTGAGTTTGAGTTGTCTGATTAGGGCAGTTGGTGTGAGACTGGATTCTCAGATTGAGTAAGGACTTATTGTTAGAATCATAGAACCCTACAGTGCAGAAGGAGGCCATTCAGCCCATCGGGTCTGCACCAACCACTATCCCACCCAGGCCCTATCCCCATAACCACATTTTACCCTAGCTATCCCCCTGATACTAAGAGGCAATTTAGCATGGCTAATCCACCTAACTCGCATATCTTTGGACTGTGGGAAGAAACCGGAGCACCCAGAGGAAACGCACGCAGACATGGGGAGAATGTGCAAACTCCACACAGTGACCCGAGACTGGGAATCGAACCCGGGTCCCTGGCGCTGTGAGGCAGCAGTGCTAACCACTGTGCCACCGTGCCGCCCTGTTGCTTCTCTGATGGAACTAATAGGACTTTTACAACAATCTAGCAACTTTGTGGTCATTGAGTGGGGATCTTGTGGTGCAGAGGGTAGCCCTCCTACCCCTGGACCAGAAGCTCCAGGTTTGAGTCCAACTCCAGGACTTGTTGGCCACAGAAGGAGCGTTCAATGCAGTTCAATGGGCTGATAACCAGCGTGGAAATCCTTCTGCCACCATTCCCCAAAGGATAAAAACAAGATGGTTGTGAAAATACATGAACAACAACAACCTTTACTGACACGAGCTGTCATGAAGTAGAGGTCGTTTTGGTAATCTATGTTTGTATTATTGGATATTAGAAATAAATTATAGATTTAAGTGAGTTTAATTTAGTGTTTCTGTGTAAGAAAGGCTAAAACTCTAGTTAAATTCATGTCAAACAAAGGTGTTTGCTTATATGAGGAATTTGGTTTCATTTCAAACTTTGTCTGTCTTGTAGTTGGTGGGTTTATGATGTCAAAGCATACAAGTATGAAGAAAGTCTGAACTGTTGCTTAGCAACCGGTGCCACCTTTAAGTCAGAAAGACCCTTTGAGTTTAGTTGTAAGCTAGACCCAGGAGCAGCTAGACAGGACAAGAAAGCTACAGAAAAGCAGACTTCTCAAAAGAAAATCTAGGAACCAGAGAGTTGATACAATGTCTTAGGAAGACAGTTGAATTGAAGGAACAAAGAACAAGAAGTTGAACAGTGGTGTTCAATTGGCGTGGCTGTGTGCAAGCTTGAATGCACGTGGCAATTCAGAACAGAATAATGTTGAAAGGAGAGTTGGAAATTCTGGAAGTGGATCCTTGTTGAAAACAGCTGAGAGAAAACGTTAATTGGAAGGAGATTCTGAGGCGTGCCTTTTTGAGAGTGGAGTTTGGAAACATTCCCGTGGAAGCCAGGCTCTAATGAAACCAGTTGGCTCACAGTGTAATAATCATCAGGGGAGATTTGAGGAGAACTCCTTAAAGTTCAGTGGGGACCTGCCTCTGGTTTCAGAGTGGGGTTCAGTGCTTGACCAAAGTTGACCTATTGGTTTGCAGGGATCATGTATTTACTGAGAGCATTATAACATACAATATATTTTGTGACCTGTGCTTTTCTTAAAATCTGCATATGTTTGTGAGGTACAGGCAGGGTAAAGGATTATTGTCTCACAGTCAAACTTTTCGTGTTTAATTTGTTTTTGATGTTAAAAGCTTATTGGCAGTCCCATGATTCTGCTCAATCACATTTTTAAAAAAAGTCAAAGTTAGGGTCCTGAGTCAGGATCCCGGGCCCCTCCTGTCCAAGAGTAACATCAGCTGGGATCTTAACACAGCTTTTTATTATTTTTAAACTGAATGGAAACTCACAACCTGGTGTGAGATTTGTGTTCACTTTCTCTGGATGATTAACCCAGTGATGTAACCATGACACCCCTTTTAGACTGAATAAAAACAAAGGATTCTCTAACTGAGTGACTATTTTTAAAAAACTCTGAAAGCAAATAAACTGACAAAGAATGTCTCTTGTTTTCAGCCCATTTTATGGTGAAGACTTCTACTGTGAAATCCCAAGAACATTCCGCTACCTAGCATTTTATATTTTTGACAGAGATGTATTTCGGAGGGATTCAATTATTGGTAAGTGAAATCTTCTCTGATTGGATATTTCATTTTCAGATCGATCCGATGCCATTTGAGGAGGCCCAGGGCCGAGGGGACAGAATTATGAGGGGCCCAGAGGGGCAGCACAGTGGCACAGTGATTAGCACTGCTGTCTCACAGCGCCAGGGAGCCGGGTTCAATTCCAGCCTTGGGTCACTTGGGAGTTTGCATGTTCTCCCCATGTCTGTGTGGGTTTCCTCTGGTACTCCGGTTTCCTCCCACACTCCAAAGATGGTGGTGGGTGTTTGCAATTCGCTCCCTGGTTTGGTGGATACTGCGAGACCTGGATAGAGTGGACGTGGAGAGGATGTTTCCACGAGTAGGAAAAACTAGAACCAGAGGGCACAACCTCAGACTAAAGGGATAATCCTTTAAAACAGAGATGAGGAGGAATTTCTTCAGCCAGAGAGTGGTGAATCTGTGGAACTCTTTGCCGCATAAGGCTGTGGAGGCCGGGTCATTGAGTGTCTTTAAGACAGAGATAGATAGGTTCTTGATTAATAAGGGGATCAGGGGTTATGGGGAAAAGGCAGGAGAATGGGGATGAGAAAAAATATCAGCTATGATTGAATGGTGGAGCAGAGTTGATGGGCCGAATGGCCTAATTCTGCTCCTATGTCTTATAGTCTTATGGTCTTGTGGTGTGGAGGCAGAGACCCTCAACTCAATGGATCTGCACATGCAGTGTTGTAACCTGCAAGGCAACAGAGCAGGTGCTGGAAGGTGGGACAATAATGTGCACCTAGTTTTCCTCCTGCTGACACAATGGGCATGATGGGCTGAATGGCCTCTTTCTGTGCCATCATCTTTCTGTAGTTTTACTTGACAACTCACACCAACTCTTGAGGGGAGACAGAAGTCTGCTTAGTGCCACGACACAGACTCAGGGTCGATTCCCCGGGGACAGGCAGGGCTACAGGGAGGATATCTGATGGAACTTCTCCATTATGGTTCATTTGTTCTACACATCTCAGGGAAAGGATGGATGAGCACCGTAGTTTTACGCACTGCTTGTAAAATACATGAACAGACTCTTGGGCCCTGGTTTTACCGGCATGCCTGCCCCAGTTCCGGGGCAGGTGAGATTCGCAGAACATTGGCCTTGGGCGCCATCTTCAGATCCTCAGACGAGCGCGCTGGTAAAATTCCGGGCTCGGTCAATCTTCGGCACAGATCAAAGCAATCATCACATTAGAATTCACGGCAGTTTTCACTTTGTTTGTGGGCATCACTGGCAAGGGGGGTAGTGCCCCTGAGGCATTGTCATTTTGCCCCTTGGGCAGTGCCAGGGGCACAGGCTGGCACTGCCAGGCTGCCACTGCCGAGGGGGCACCCTCTCCCACCGCTCGACTCTCTGGGGGGCCCTGATTGCCCCTCCCTTCACTCCAGTGGGGCCGGGCCGCCAGTTCCCCGAACGTGGGGGCGGGAGGATACTTGCAGGCCCTGAGAATTCAGTCCCGGGCTCGCTAATCACATTTCTAATATATGGTAATGTTAATTACCATAATTTAAGTGCCTCTCCGCCGATTTCCGGAGTGGACGTGACGCCGCTGGAATTCTGGTGCTGGGAGACGCTTGTGGGCCGGGACCCCCGGTGCGGATCCCGTGCTGGAATCTCAGTGGAGCGGGATGGGAGAATCACCAGCCCCCCAATGCGCCTGGAATGATTGGCATGGTTATGCAGTGTGGAAGTCTGCATGTTTTGCCCCCCGGAGTCTGTTCGAGCTGGAACAGTCTTTACCTCAGGCAGCTGCCTCGGGAAGTCTCTCTGCCGCAGCCATTAGTGCTGAATATTTACAGGCAGCACGAGAACTGTAAGTTCAGTGTGTCCCAGGGTACAGCGAGCAACTGCCACGATGGACAATTCGGTGCACAGCAAGATCCCGCAAACAACACCAGCACATGTGATACGCATACGCGGTGAAAGTTCTTTTGAAGTTGTTGTTCTGGGGAGCAGTGTTGTGCTCCCGCAGCCCGCCCCCCTCCCCCCCGGCATCCCGCTCCTCTTTGGATAACGGTCCCTGAAACTCCCTGAAAAGTTTTATAACACTCGCAGTACCAATGCGAGTTATATTTGATTCGAACATTGAAATCTTATACTTCACCAGAACTGGCAAATATGTCTCAACTGAAAGACCTCAAATTTGACAGTGCGGCACTCCCTCAGTACTGACCCTCTGACAGTGCGGCACTCCCTCAGTACTGACCCTCTGACAGTGCGGCACTCCCTCAGTACTGACCCTCTGACAGTGCGGCACTCCCTCAGTACTGACCCTCTGACAGTGCGGTACTCCCTCAGTACTGACCCTCTGACAGTGCGGCACTCCATCAGTACTGATCCTCTGACAGTGCGGCACTCCCACAGTACTGACCCTCTGACAGTGCGGCACTCCCTCAGTACTGATCCTCTGACAGTGCGGCACTCCCTCAGTACTGACCCTCTGACAGTGCGGCACTCCCTCAATACTGACCCTCTGACAGTGCGGCACTCCCTCAGTACTGACCCTCTGACAGTGCAGCACTCCTTAAGTACTGACCCTCTGACAGTGCGGCACTCCCTCAGTGCTGACCCTCTGACAGTGCGGCACTCCCTCAGTACTGACCCTCTGACAGTGCGATACTCCCTCAGCACTGACCCTCTGAGAGTGTATCACTCCCTCAGTACTGACCCTTTGACAGTGCGGCACTCCCTCAGTACTGACCCTCTGACAGTGCGGCACTGCCTCAGTACTGACCCTCTGACAGTGCAGCACTCCTTAAGTACTGATCCTTTGACAGTGCGGCACTCCCTCAGAGCTGACCCTCTGACAGTGCGGCACACTCTCAGTACTGACCCTCTGACAGTGCGGCACTCCCTCAGCACTGAGCCTCTGACAGTGAAGCACTCCCTCAGTACTGACCCTCTGACAGTGCGGCACTCCCTCAGTACTGACCCTCTGACAGTGCGGCACTCCCTCAGTACTGACCCTCTGACAGTGCAGCACTCCCTCAGCACTGACCCCCTGACAGAGCGACACTCCCTCAGTACTGACCCTCTCACAGTGCGGCATTCCCTCAGTACTGACCCTCTGACAATGCGGCACTCCCTCAGTACTGACCCTCTGACAGTGCGGCACTCCCTCAGTACTGACCCTCTGACAATGCGGCACTCCCTCAGTACTGACCCCCTGACAGTGCGGCACTCCCTCAGTACTGACCCTCTGACAGTGCGGCGCTCCCTCAGTACTGACCCTCTGACAGTGCAGCACTCCCTCAGCACTGACCCTCCTCCGCTGGTTCAGTTTAGATGTTTGTGCAGTTGTTCTGTGTGTTATTCAGTGCTGTTTTTGTATGTGTTTCAGCAGTGACGGCAGTGTGTATGTCCTATGTTTCGGAACATGGGATATCCTGCCAATGGATCAAAGTGCTGCCTGAATTGGAGATTTGTGTTTTTTGCAGCTGAGGGAGTTAATGAATTTCTGTTGTCGGAATACCCTCGTTCTATCTGGAGGTTTGTTTGAGCGAAGTGGGTGTTGTGCAAGTCAGCTGATTTCACCCCAGGCTGACCCAGCTTGGCGTGGAGCTGAGTTACACCATGATCGATGCTCTGAAGGAGTTCTGTCTCAGCAAATGAGATCGTGTCGAAGATTCGAATGCTGCATTCCAAACAAAATGACCAGACTTAATTCCTATTTTTCCAAGGGGAATGGATGATCCTTCGTCAGAGCTCTGACTCGAAACGTTGGCTCTGTTCTCTCTCCGCAGATGCTGTCAGACCCGTTGAGATATTCTAGCATTTTCTGTTTTTGTTTCAGATTCCAGCAGTAATTTGCTTTATTCTTAAACAAGCTCCCTCACTTCCTTTGCTGCCTTTCCTTCACACAGTCCAGTGACACCCATGATTTAAAATTCTCGTCCTTGTGTTCAAATCACTCTATCCCTGATCGCTGCAAACCCCCTCTCCCTGCACCCACCCACCGCCCTACGCCAGCCCCACAACCCCCTTCATTCTCTCCTTCCCTCCAACGTCTGGCCTCCTGCCTGTCCCTGATTCCCATCGCTCCACCTTTGGCGGCCGTTTCTTCAGCTGCCTGGGATTGAGGTTCTGGAATTCTCGTTCCCCTCCCTCCCCTGCGCTCTCTCTCTCTCTCTCTCCTCTGTTATGGTGTTTTATGGTCGAGCTTTTGGTCACCTGTCTGCATATCCCGTTCCATCGTTCAGCTATGGGTTTTATTTGGTCGCGCTGCTGTGTTGTGTCTCGGGACGTTTTGCTCTGTTAAAGTTGCTGTGTAATTCATGTTGTTGTTGGAATTACTGGTTAAAAAAGCTTTGGCTTTCACACCAAATATTCAGCTTGCTGTCAGCTAATTCTGTTGCATTTCAAATTTAAGGCGGGCATTGCGGGGGAGGCGTGGGGGGGTTGGGGGGGTTCGAGCTGGCCTGGACATGTTTGGGAGTAAGAGTTTTAACATCACCAGGTTAAAGTCCAACAGGTTTATTTGGTAGCAAATGCCATTAGCTTTTGGAGCCCTGCTCCTTCGTCAGATGGAGTGGAAATCTGCTCTCAAAACAGGGCACAGAGACTCAAAATCAAGTTACAGAATACTGATTAGAATGCGAATCTCTACAGGCATCTCCACATCATGTTTGGGAGGCCAGTGATCGGGGTGTGGGGGGCTCGGAGGGCCGACAATGCGGGGGTCATGGGGCTGGCCAGCGATCGGGAGACCAGCAGATAGGAGTCACTGTGCCAGCCGCGCTCTCAGCGCCTACAAATAAGCGCGTGCGCAGTGGCCTTCCTAGCGCTATGCTGCCAGCCTCCCCAGCGGGAATAAGCCCTGCCCCCTGGTTTTCAGTGTGGTTTACACTAGTGCACTGTGTAGTGCACAGAGTGTGGGAGATTCATTTTGAAACTCCCACTGAAAATAACAGTGGGATTTACTCCAGTTTTTACGCGATTTAAATTTTTGGGGGAAAATCGCCCCCAACACGTAGTTGTGATCCGGATGCTGCTTCTGGGGTGGTGCAAGCAGATTCAATAACAATAACTTGAGGGCCGTGAGCGAGATTAATTGGAGGGTTGTGTCGAAGAGCCAGCACAGACATGATGGGCCAAATGGCCTCCTTCAGTGCTGCGGGATTCTGTTGAAATTCGCTTCTTCAGCAGAGGATGGAAGTGCGATTTTGAATCTGTCAGTCACGGTTTGTCTTTTATTTGAAGTGCAGTTGGGTGGACAGCTGTTCCAGCTGTGTCTGGGAAATGAAACCGATGCACCAGGGGGTTGGATATCGGTTCATCGCCGTGACCTGCCACAGCAGTTCTGAAGACAAATACAGAAATGACAGCATTTTAGGATCAGATTGAATGTGTTGTAAGCTCCTGTGTTTATTTATTTACTCTGACATTCCCATGTTTCCCATTTATTTCAGTTGCTAGAGGTCTGAAAATGTATGGAGTGTGCAGTCAGATCGGAGAGATCCGAGACTACATTCCAGGTTGTCCCCAGCCGGGATGGGAAAGAGCTGGGTAACAAGATGCTCCAGCATCTTACTGTTTGCCCTGAGGGATTAGAAACAATTGAATGTGGGAACGTCACATCTTTAGCCCAAATGGTGCAAGAACTTCTGTTTGCAACGTGTTTGAACTTTGCAGGTCTCACGTCTGAATCCCATGCTGGGCTGAACCCACCCCTGAGTGTTTCCGGCAAGTCACCATTCCAACTCAGGGTTACCAACTCTCCGAGATTGTCCTGGAATCTCCAGGAATGAAATACTCACTTCCTGGACACTGCTGTGGGGAAAAGCTCAGATAAAACAAGACAGTGATATTGTTAAAATTGTGTTTTGTTTTGATGCTCATCAAACTCATTTGTCTATTAGATTATAAGACGTAGGAGCAGAAGTAGCCCATTCGGCCCATCGAGTCAGCTTCGCCATTCAGTGAGATCATGGCTGGTTACAAAACTATTGGACTTGGGGAAAGTAGACTGAGGCCTGGTGTGGCATTCAGAGATGGGAGTTCATGTGATGCAAACTCCAGCAATACTTTCCACCAGAGTTGGCAACCCGACATTGAATCTTTTCAGCAAGTATTTTCATAAAGGGGAACTGCTTGAATTTTGAACTTTTCTTAAAGGGGAACTGCTTGAATTTCGAACTTTTCTTAAAGGGGAACTGCTTGAACTTTGCTCACATCAATCGAAACTGTCCATTCGTTGCTTCAATGTTGATGTGTTGTTTGGGAGGCAGGCGAGGTTGAGTGGAGAGAGGGTGAGGGAGATGGGACGTCACCTGTACGTATTACCCACTCAGCCCTCTAGACAGACCCTGGTACTGTTAGAGAGGAACTGTCTTCGCAGATTCATCTATTGAAAGCAGTCGTTGTTTTACTTTGCAAGCCCAGGCAAGCGCGCTAACGCTGCAGGCAAGCATCACTGGATTCTGTGGGATTAACTTTCATTAGCATAGTGCTTCGTACACCTCTGGCACCCCCCCACCCCCACCACCACCCAAAAAAACACAATGGGCGGAATTCTCCCCCAAAAATTCTAAGTATCGAATTCATGTGAAAACTGGAGTAATTCACGCTGATTTTTCAGCGAGGGTTCAGTGAAGAATCTCTCTGCATGTGTCCTGGTGTCCAACGTTGTAAGAATTTCCATCACATCAATCTTTTTGTGTGGCATCTCTTTCGGGGACAGACTGCCTTGAGGAAGTGCAAGGTGCCTGTGCCGTGTGATGAGCAAGCAATGTGCCCGGGCCTCTGTGTGGCACTCCCAGCAGCACTGAGAGGTCAGGGGCAGTACTGGGGGTGTACCAGCTGGTGCCACAAGTCTTCCGGTCAGATGGGTAACAAACTTTGTGTGTTGCCCATCCCATCCCGAACAGGTGCTGGTGGGCTTGTTGTGATTGTTGTTCCCGCTTCCCGGAAATCGGGACAGTTGAATTTCTAACCCAACGTCTTTGTCCTTCATCCTTTGTCTTTAAGGAATGAACCCAAACACTCCCCATCATCTTCCTGCCCACCACTCAGCAATAACACATCAATAATGGAGCCATGAAGGATTTTGGAAGATGCTGAGATTGGGCAGATAGCCATGTGCCTTCGAGTAGACAGTGTGTGGGAGGCAGCCCATGGTGGCGTAATCAAACACCATGCCAGATCCGTGGAGCTCAATGACCTCTCGTTCCGAGATTCTTTCTCTCTAATGTTCCACATTAACTGTTTATTTAGTAATTCAGCTTTCTGTAAAATCATTGCCCATCAGACTGTGAAATGGGCTTTTCTGCATTACCAATGCCGTGGCCACCAGATAAACTCCCAGTTCACTCCAATCAAACTGCCCTCTCTTTGAGGGGATGTCACCCTCAATTTCACTGAACCAATTCCGATTCCTTTCCCCCCTCCTCACTTGCACCCTCTCCCCTTTGTCGCCTTCACCCCTCTTCCTCTCCCCTCCGTTTCCCTCCGCCCACCGCTTTGTCTCTTCGCTTTCCCCTTTCCAGGGAGGAGATGCCCTCCAAGGTCCATGAAGGAATTTGCATATTTATTACACCTTCATCCACGGCCAGTGAGGTTCTCTAAAAATGTAATTGCAGTTGTTATGTCAGGAATGGGACAACTAATGGGCAGAATTTAATGCCCTCCCATGTGGTGAGTGTGATGCTGGAGGGGGGGCATTTAATTGCGTGGAGAGAGCTGGTTGAAGACCCCTCACCTCTGCCCCAATTAATTCCAGGGTGGGAAGATTCGTGATTGGCGCTCCTGCCCACCCCCCCCCCCCCCCCCCACCACCAGTTGAGGCCCTATAGAGGGCAACTAAAGCCCATCTAAAATCCTTATCCCACCACTGCTGGTATTCGCCCTGTGACCTCGGAAAGGGGGACCTGCTAAGACCCACACCCCTGTCCACGCAACCCACCATCCCCAAGCCTCCCGCCGCTGAGTCACATCCCAGCATCACTCATCCTGTGGTCTGGATCCCTCGGTGATCCTAGCAGCAGCCGAGCAACAGAACTGCCAGCCAGTCAGAGGAGGTGGCTGTTGGTGGGAGGGCAGACTTCTGCATCCAGAATCCTTGATCTCACTTCAGGCCCCCCACTGCCCTGTTAAGTGCCTGATTGCCACATAGCTTGGCAGAATCTCCCCCAAAGGAAAGCAACGTGAACCCCCCCGGATCTCGAGATAGTGTGACAGACCACTCAATATGTGCAGAGAAAAACTCCCACAGACAGCAATGGAAGAATTGACCAGATAATCTGTTGTGGTGGTGTTGGTTCAGGGGTAAATATAGCACTCCTGAGTACTGCCCCTCGATACTGCACCTCTGACAATGCAGCACTCCTGAGTACTGCCCCTCGATACTGCACCTCTGACAATGCAGCACTCCTGAGTACTGCCCCTCGATACTGCACCTCTGACAATGCAGCACTCCTGAGTACTGCCCCTCGATACTGCACCTCTGACAATGCAGCACTCCTGAGTACTGCCCCTCGATACTGCACCTCTGACAATGCAGCACCCCTAAGTTTTTTTTAAAGTTTAAAGTTTTTTAAAAAGTTTATTTATTAGTGTCACAAGTAGGCTTACATTAACACTGCAATAAAGATACTGTGAAAACACACTCCGGCACCTGTTTGGGTACACTGAGGGAGAATTTAGCATGGCAAATGCACCTAGCCAACACGCCTTTCGGACCATGGGAGGAAACCCACACAGACATGGGGAGAACATGCAAACTCCACACAGACAGTGACCCAAACCAGGAATTGAACCCGGGTCCACGGCACTGTGATGCAGCAGTGCTAACCACTGTGCCACCATGCCACCCTGAGCGATGCTCCTCGATGCTGCACCTCTGAAAGTATAGCACTCCTGAGCATTGCCCCTCGATACTGCACCTCTGACAATGCGGCACTCCCTCAGAACTGATACTGAAGTGTCAGACTAGAATTTGTGTTCAGCTCTCTGGAAGCGCCACGGATTCTTGCGAGTGTAGAGACAGATTGTTAACTGACTACACAAGGAGAAATTAGGACAAATGACCAAAATGTCAAAGGAATATCTTAAAGGAAAAGAGAGGGTTGGAGAGGCCGGGGGAATTAAACCAGGGCCGTTGCAACTGAAGGCACTGCCAGCAATGGAGCAGCGATGGGAACCAACAAGACACAGGGTTGGATTAGTGCAGAAACCTTGGAGGAGATCGGATTATTTGATGACTGCAAGAGTGAGCTTTGCCTGAGTAACTTAAAGTTGAGTCTGAGTGTCAGCTGTGATCTGCAACTTACCCTGAAGCTTTGTTGTCATTTATCCTGATTTGAACAGCTCCTGCGTTATTCATTTTACTCAGTATTTATCCGCCACTAGAGTGTTTCCAGGATGTGTCATCCAACTAAATATTCAGATAAACAGATTGCATAATCTGCAATTATGCGTCAGACTTTAATCGGAGGAGAGAAGTGACGATACCAGTGCTATTCTCTGCATTCAAATTACCCAGAGCTTTCCGCTGAGCTGCCTTTTTACTGCCTGAGTTCAGAATAAACATTGAGCATTTTAAACATGTTTCAACAGGAGTCACTTTATTTACAGGGTTCAGGTTCCTTCCTGGTTTAATTGCGTTTTGAGGATTTATGATTTGGAACCATTTTAACAGCACAGATATAATTGCTTTATTGATGTGTGCCTAAAAACTGTAATATTGATTTTTGGGATATGGAGTGAGTGGCGAGGTTTACACTTATCACCCAAACTCAGTCATTAGAAAAGGATTTGTGTTTCTGTCGCATTTTTCATCACAGCAGAATATCTGAAGGTGCTTTCAGCCAATTAAACACTTTGTGAAGTGTAGTTACTGTAACCCAGTTTGTGCTCAGCGAGCTCCCACTGTGTGATAATGACTAATCTGTTTTCCTGATATTGGTCGAGGGATAAACAATGATCAGGAAGTTAAGGAGAGCCCCCCAACTCTTTTTCAAACAAACGCCTCAGAACCTGTAACGAGGGGTGGAATTTTTCACGTTTTCTGCAGAGTGTCACAGCGGCGTGGGGAAGGTGGTGTTGATGCTGCCGGTTTCCATGGGAACTGTCTCCCATTGTACTGCCCGCAACTTGGAAAAAGAAACTGGAAGGGGCGGGTCCCACAACCTCAGGCTGACAAGGCGGGCCCAGAATGAGCCCACCCCACCAGCAGATTCGCCATTTTTAAAGTCCTCATCTCCCCCCTCCCCCCCACCACACCAAGCACTGCATTCACCTGAACTTCTCCAGCGATTCTCCCGCCAGCTACACACCACGGGAGACCAGTCATGATTCAGGCCGGTGTGCCTCACGCTGACATTGAATGGATAATGTTCCGGGGGGGGGTGGGGGGTGGAATGGGTGTAGATGCCTGATAATTAGGCTTAACTTTATTTTGATGGGGTTGTCCTCCGTACATTGTTGGGAATCTCATTAGGATTGTTTTCGCTGGAGTTCAGACGAATGAGGAGGGATCTCATAGAGAATTATAAAATTCTAACAGGTCTAGACAGGGTAGATGCAGGGAGGATGTTCCCGATGGTGGGGGAGTCCAGAACCAGGGGTCACAGTCTGAGGATTCAGGGTAGACCATTTGGGACGGAGTTGAGGAGACATTTCTTCACCCAAAGAGTGGTGAGCCTGTGGAATTCATTACCACAGGAAGTAGTTGATGCCAAAACATTGAATGTATTCAAGAGGCGGCTGGATATTGCACTTGGGGCGAATGGGATCAAAGGTTATGGGGAGAAAGCAGGATTAGGCTATTAAGTTGCATGATCAGCCATGATCGTGATGAATGGCGGAGCAGGCTCGAAGGGCCGAATGGCCCCCTCCTGCTCCTACCTTCTATGTTTCTATGTCACAGGCGGGGACAATTGCGACGTGACTTCCCGCCGACGTGTAAAGCGATTTTGGCTTCTCGCGGGGCTTTGCTGTCCCGTCACCATTTACGCCCAATGTAAACAGGAAGTCAAAATCCTGGTCGTGGTTGAATACCTCACACCTTGAGGTATTTAAGGAAATTTGGCATGTCCGCGACAACTCTCACCAACTTTTATAGATGCACTACAGAAAGCATTCTTTCTGGATGTATCACAGCTTGGTATGGGCTCCTGCTCTGCCCAAGACCGCAAGGAACTACAAAGGGTTGTGAATGTAGCCTAATCCATCACGCAAACCAGCCTCCCATCCATTGACTCTGTCTACACTTCCCACTGCCTCGTAAAAGCTGCCAGCATAATTAAGGACCCCACGCACCCCGGACATTCTCTCTTCCACCTTCTTCCTTCGGGAAAAAGATACAAAAGTCTGAGGTCACGTACCGACCGACTCAAGAACAGCTTCTTCGCTGCTGCTGTCAGACTTTTGAATGGACCTACCTCACATTAAGTTGATCTTTCTCTGCACCCTAGCTATGACTGTAACACTACATTCTGCGCCCTCTCCTTTCCTTACCTATGTGTGGTGTGCCTTGTCTGTATAGCGCGCAAGAAACAATACTTTTCACTGTATACTAATACATCTGACAAATCAAAATCAACTTGTTTCATTGTTTATTTTATGAAACTTAAGTATAACTCCAGCTTCAGCGCATCAGCACATTTTGTTGACTTGTAAATCCATGATAATAACCAAAACTGGTTCCTTTAGTGGCACAGTGGTTGGCACTGCTGCCTCACAACTCCAGGGACCTGGGTTCGATTCCCGGCTTGGGTCACTGTGTGGAGTTTGCACATTCTCCCCATGTCTGTGTGGGTTTCCTCCGAGTGCTCGGGTTTCCTCCCACACTCCAAAGATTTGCGGGTTAGGTGGATTGGCCATGCTAAATTGTCTCTTAGTGTCAGGGGAACTCGCTAGGGTAAATGCATGGGGTTATGGGGATATGGCCTGGGTGGGATTGTGGTTGGTGCAGACTCGATGGGCTGAATGGCCTCCTTCTGCACTGTAGGGATTCTATGATTCTTTCTGGGAAGTCAAACTGGCGAACAAACTAAAGGGACCTGAGCTGCTGGGAAATCCACATGACTGTTTGGTTCATTCACACATCACAGACAGGATGTGAATGACTGGAAAAGACTTGTTGACACATTAGACTGCCATGACTTCACAAAATGAGTTCATCAGAAAGTGCTCATTGAAAGCTTGAAGTGATGTTATGTCCTGAATTGAAATGCTACGTAATGGTTCTTCTGACATTTATTCACACAAGGTGACTCAGTATTACATTATTCATTGCTTCAAGACTCGGAAAGTGGAGTTGTAAGCCACACAAGCTCATAAACACCAAGCTAACCCTTTTGAGAATAATGTGTAACTTCACCGATGAGAAGCGGACGTGAGTGAGATTTCGGGAACCAACGCTCTGAGGGAACTAAACTCTCGTTGTCTTAAACACCCCCTCCCAGATCTTCCGCTTCTCCAGAAAAAAGACCTTGCATTTATGTAGCTCCATTCACGGCCTCGGAACATCTCAAAGAGCTTTTGGAGCGCAGTCACGGTCGTAATGCAGGAAATGCGATAGCTAAGTTGTGCACAGCAAGCTCCCACCAACAGGATTGTGATGAATGAGTGGGTAATCTGACTCAGTGATGCTGCTGAGGGGATGAATGTTGACCCGCACCATGAACACAGAAAAATTCAGCGGAGTGAGTGAACAGCCCTGTCCGCAATCACAAAGTAGAATCTACAGATGATGGATCTGTGTTGCAGCTACGCAGATATTTGTTGGAAAATGACAGCTGGAATTCTCCCCGATCTTGGACACCCCGCTGTCGCTGCCAGTGAGGACGGAGAATTTGGCGCTCAGCCAGATCTCTGTTCACGGCAGCGGGACTGGAGAATCCCAGCCGCGGGCGAGGTCGGAGAATCCGGCCAGACATCCAGATGCCAAGGTGTGATGCACACACGGGATTGTAGGGGAGCCATGGGGAACACACTGTGCACCATGGAACTAAGTCAGGAAAACATTGCAAATATTCATTCTCAACTGATTTGAAGATTAGCGAGAGAAATAAAATAATCATTGCGTCAGAATGTTACTTTCTTCATGGTTTGATCAAGGCTCTCGTTTTATTTGCAACTTAAAATGCTCGCTAATTGTAACAGCTGTAAATATACGTGGCATTTTGGATGTTATCCATTTGCTTCTTAATGTCTGACAAATTTGTGAAATTTTGCTCTGGTGTTCTGCCACTTTGCAAAGGCATCAAGGATTTCAGAATCAAACCCGTAGCTGAAATAAGCTGATGGAATCTTCTGTATGACCACCCCATACATGTGGCAACAACATAGAACCATAGAACCGTAGAAAATTACAGCTCAGAAACAGGCCTTTTGGCCCTTCTTGTCTGTGCCGAACCATTTTATGCCTAGTCCCACTGACCTGCACTTGGACCATATCCCTCCACACCCCTCTCATCCATGAACCCGTCCAAGTTTTTCTTAAATGTTAAAAGTGACCCCGCATTTACCACTTTATCCGGCAGCTCATTCCACCCTCCCACCACTCTCTGCGTGAAGAAGCCCCCCCTAATATTCCCTTTAAACTTTTCTCCTTTCACCCTTAACCCATGCCCTCTGGTTTTTTTCTCCCCTAGCCTCAGCGGAAAAAGCCTGCTTGCATTCACTCTATCTATACCCATCAAAATCTTATACACCTCTATCAAATCTCCCCTCAATCTTCTACGCTCCAGGGAATAAAGTCCCAACCTATTCAATCTCTCTCTGTAACTCAGCTTCTCAAGTCCCGGCAACATCCTTGTGAACCTTCTCTGCACTCTTTCAATCTTATTTACATCCTTCTTGTAACTAGGTGACCAAAACTGTACACAATACTCCAAATTCGGCCTCACCAATGCCTTATATAACCTTACCATAACACTCCAACTTTTATACTCGATACTCCGATTTATAAAGGCCAATGTACCAAAGGCACTCTTTACGACCCTATCCACCTGTGACGTCACTTTTAGGGAATTCTGTACCTGTATTCCCAGATCCCTCTGTTCAACTGCACTCTTCAGAGTCCTACCATTTACCCTGTACGTTCTACTTTGATTTGTCCTTCCAAAGTGCAATATCTCACACTTGTCTGCGTTAAATTCCATTTGCCATTTTTCAGCCCATTTTTCTAGTTGGTCCAAATCCCTCTGCAAGCTTTGAAAACCTTCCTCACTGTCCACTAAACCTCCAACAAATAGCACCTTTAACGTAGTCAACATCCCAGAGCACTTTGCAGGAGCAATAATCAGGCAACAATTGCAACACTGAGCCTCATTCAGAGGTAGTGGGACAGGTGACCGAAAGCTTTGTCGAAGGGGTTAGGGTTTAAGATCTTAAAGGTGGAGAGCAGGATAGAGAGGAGGAGTGATAGGTGGGGGGAATGACAGAGCTCAGATAGTGGAAGGTACGCCAGCCAATGTTGGAGCAAATAAAATCGGGAGTGGACAAGCTCCGTGGCGAGAGTGAGGACTCGGGTGTGGCAGCCCAAAATAAAATCTCCAGTAAAATAAAAACTCAGGAAATCCAAAAATATAATTCCAGTGCTGTTGTTAATTACCAAGTGAGACTCCGGATAAGCTACAAGTCTGGGCCGTTCTGTTAGTCAGGAGCAGTTCACTGTGGAGGAAATTGCCAGATGGACAAAATGTATGTTTATGTGTTCCTTTGTTTGGGCGGCACGGTGGCACAGTGGTTAGCACTGCTGCCTCGCAGCGGCAGGGACCCGGGTTCGATTCCGGCCTCGGGTCACTGTCTGTGTGGAGTTTGCACATTCTCCCCGTGTCTGCGTGGGTTTCCTCCGAGTGCTCCGGTTTCCTCCCACAGTCCGAAAGATGTGTAGATTGGATGGATTAGCCGTGGGAAATGTGTGGGGTTGCAGGGATATGGTGGGGGAAAGGGCTTGGATAAGATGCTCTATCAGAGAGTGGGGGCAGACTCGATGGAATCCGATTCTATGAGATTGTACAAATGGGTTCTGAAAGTGTTTCTGGGAGATAAACTCCCTCAGCCGCCGTGTGTCCTGTTTGTACCTTCGCTGCAAGGTTGTAACACCTTAATTGTGAACAGCATTTTCAAAACAAGCAGCATTTTTGCACAATATTGACTTGTGGACATAAGTATTTACAGCAGACCATTCGGCCCATCTGATCCTTGCTGGTATTTATGCTTCACATGAGACTGTTCTATCCCCTCTTCACCTCACCCCATCAGCATATCCTTCCATTCCTTTCTCCATCATGTGTTTATCCAGCTTCCCCTTAAATACAAAAAGAACAAAGAACAAAGAAAATTACAGCACAGGAACAGGCCCTTCGGCCCTCCAAGCCCGCGCCGACCATGCTGCCCGACTTAACTAAAACCCGTACATCTAAACGATTCACCTCGATCACTCCCTGTGGGAACAAGTTCCATATTTTCTGGGTAAAGGTGTTTCTCCTGAATTCCATATCAGATTTATTAATGATGATCTATTTTGATGGCCCCTGGCTTTGAACTCCCCACAAGTGGAAACATCTCTGCATCTACACTGATTATAAAGTCATCCGTCATATCACGTCACATCCTCCTCTGTTCTATCCTCAGCCTATTCAATCTTTCCTGATGGTTATAAACTCTCAGCTTTGGATCCATCCTTGTAAATCTGTTTCTATTTTTCTCCAGTGGGCCAATATCTTTTTTGTAATATGGAGACCAGAACTGTTCACAGTTCAGCAAGTGTGGTCTAACCAGAGGTCAGGAAAGTGAATAGTGTTCCTAATGTATTCAACACATAGAGACCTATAATATATATTATTGGGACATCACGGTGGCACAGTGGTTAGCACTGCTGCAACACAGTGCCAGGGATTTGATTCCCGTCTTGGGTCACTGACTGTGCAGAGTCTGCACGTTTTCCCCGTGTCTGCGTGGGTTTCCACCGGGTGCTCCAGTTTCCCCGCACAATCCGAAAGATGTGCTGGTTAGGTGCATTGGCCGTGCTAAATTCTCCCTCAAGGTACCCGAACAGGTGCCAGAGTGTGGCGACTAGGAGATTTTCACAGTAACTTCATTACAGTGTTAATGTAAGCTTACTTATGACACTACTAAATAAACTTTATGTATAAGTGGGGTCCAAACCAGGTTAAAATGGAGACCAGAGAAATATATTGCAGATGACAAAAATCTGAAATAAAAACACAGAAAGACTCAGCCAGTCTGGCAGCATTCGTGGAGATAATTAGAAATAACTAGCTTCAGATGAATGGTTCTCAATCTCTTTCTATCTCCACTGATGCTGCCGTACCTGCTGAATATCTCCAGCATTTTCTATAATATTTTGCTGTAATAGTTTGGATAGTTATTGGAGAATAACTCCACATTCCAAAGATGTGCGGGTTAGGTGGATTGGCCATGCTAAATTGCCCCTTTGTGTCAGGGGGACTAGCTGGGGTAAATACATGGGTTACGGGGATAGGGGCTGGGTGAGATTGTTGTCGGTACAGACTCGATGGGTCGAATGGGCTCCTTCTGCAGTGTAGGGATTCTGTGACTCCATAAAAGAACAGAATTCAGCCCCTGCACTGGAGAAGTATTTTTGAGAAGGGAAATCAGTAACCAATCGCATCTTTCTGTTTCCTCTTCCCAGGTAAAGTTGCCATCAAAAAAGAGGAACTTCAGAAATATCATAATCGAGACACCTGGTTCCCGCTTCAACCGGTGGATGCTGATTCGGAAGTTCAGGTGAGCTCAGTTGTGTAATTACAGTGAAAGAAGTAGAAAGATTGACATTTATATAATGTCTCCCACAACCGCAGGGCATCTCAAAGCACTTTGATGGCAACCAGTTTGCACACAGCAAGCTCCCTGCAATGTGATCATGACTCAGTCGTCTTGATTTTACAGTTAGAAGTCTCACAACACCAGGTTAAAGTCCAACAGGTTTATTTGGTAGCACAAGCCACAAGCTTTCGGAGCGCTGCTCCTTCATCAGGTGAGTGAGTCCTGTTGGACTTTAACCTGGTGTTGTGAGACTGCTTACTGTGCCCACCCCAGTCCAACGCCGGCATCTCCACATCTTGATTTTAGTGATGTTTCACTGAAGGATAAATGTCGACCCAGGTTACCAGAATTCCACGTCATATATTCAAAATAGTGCCACAGGATGTTTTTAAAGTTGAGCTGAGAGGCATTCGGGCCTGTTTAATGTCTCATCTGTAAGACGGCGGGTGGGACTTTCTGCCCGAGGCCAACGGACCTTTCAACTGTTCATCAAATTACCCGTCCTGCCCGCGACAATTCCCATGGTGACGGGACAGGAAAATTTACCCCAAGCATCTCTGACCATGCAGCACACCCTTGTGCTGCCACACTGGAATGTCCGTCTGAATCCTGTGCCCACGTCTCTGGAGTGGGATTTGAACTCATCACCTCCCCCCCTCCCCTCCCCCCTCAGGCAAGATTGCTACTGAACCCCGGCTAACAGCACACAACAGATCTGAAACTCTGCGAGCTTTACACAGCTGGCTGTATTTTCAGCCTGTTCTGCGGTACTGGGTGAGGATTCTCATTGAGAATCTTCAGAAAGAAACTCACCAGGGCTCATCTTCAGCAGTGAAGAACATGCTTTCTGATTGGTTCCCGGCAAGTGAATAGTGGTTTTCGCTCCGTGCTGCAGATAGATGTATAAATTTCCTTCCCAGACATAGGTTACTGCCTCAAGTGAATAAATCTTTACCTGTCTGATGATGAGGAAAGTGTAGGAAGAATCTTCACACTGCATTGTCTGACTGGAAATGGCAGCATCTGGGACATGGGTGGTCACGTTTTGGGCTGATAACCTGGACCAATGGTTCAGGAAGATGAGTTTAAATCTCACCACAGCCTGTGGGAGTTTCCCGTTCCTGCCTTGCCAATCCACTGTTTCTTTGTAGCGTATATCAACAGGAGTAATTAATCAACCACTGTTCATGACATGAAGCCTCAGTCAATAAGAGACGATAAATTATAGAATGATCGCATTGATAGCCCTGTCTCTGATTAGTATATGAACCCAGAGACCGCCCGCCCTGTGCTGTGAGCGGCACTGGTGTTGCTGAATGGTTACACAGGATTATGTTGAGTTCGATGGCACACAACAGGCAACTGGTCCATGCTGATGTCCACACACAGCTCTGCCCAGTCTCCTCCCAGCCGACTCCATCTGCAGCCGTCATTTGGAACAACATTGGGACAGGATACATTTCACTGGGCGGAATTGTCCATTGAGCCAGTGCCGTGGGGGTGACTCCGGGGTGCCTTTCCCACTGACCAGGATGCTGGGATCTCGCACCAGGTTCTCCACCTGCAATCTCATTAATTACGCACAGGTGGCTTTCCCTCCGACTGTCCTGGTGGGCCGGCAGCTGATTCGTCCCCCCTGCCCTCAGCTGGTGGGTTCGAAGGTCCTGCTGCCATATTTAAAACCCAGTCCAGCTCACTCACATCACTCTCTCCAGCCCAGCTGTCGTCACCATGCAGGATGTCAGCAACCCAGAGGGAAAAGGCTGGCAGCTTCAAGGAGAAATCTGTTCCCCAATTCAACCCCCCCCCCCCCCCCCCCAGACCATCACCCTCAAGATGCCCATACCCCGCTGGGACCTCTACCCACATTTGGAGTCTTTGTGCATCCCCTTCCAGTGAACAATGTGGTTTCTCTTTGACCCTCTGGTCTGTGAGCTTTTCCTGCAGCTTTGTCGGGGTGCAGCTTCCCCTCCCCATCTGTCCTCCCTCTGCCTTCCATTCTTCATCATCCTCATCCACCTCCTTGCCCCTCTACCTGCCATCGTGAACCCTCACCCTTCCCTCTCTCCATGCACACCCCTCCTTCCACATTGCCCCCCTTCCTTCGTCAGGCCCAGACCTCCGATCTCACCTCGCACTCCACCCCCGGTCAAACTCGGACCGTTGTGTGGTGGCAGTATGAGTCCCCCAGCACGGTGCTGTCCAGATAGACACTGGTGTGTAGCACCAGAGGGATGGAGACCCCTGGACCCCCCCAGCTCCAGGCTCTGTACTGATCTGAGACGGTGACACAGGAGGGTCAGCGGGTCCAGCAGCACGGTGCTGTCCATGAAGACAAGCTCAGCACGGAGATGGAGGCAGGAACCGGTCTGTCCCGGCAGAGTGGGGAACAGCGGATCAGGAGCAGCGCAGCGCTGTGGCAGGAAGTTGTTGCACTTACCCCGGAGTCGCTGGTGGACTGAGGACCACCTTGTGTATGTCACTGATTACCGATCGGGTTTCCCACCCCCGGGATGTCTCGCTGGTGTGACGCATGTTTGGAAGGGCTGACGGGATTCTGGTGGGCGTTCGTGAGATATAAATGAATGCAAATGGCATTTGCCCCACCAGCTATCGGGAAGGTCGACCTGCCACGAACCTGCCATGGGAGAATTGCAACGAGATTTCACACCGGCGGGTTTCCGACTTTTTGCCTCCAGCTGGATTCACCGCTCCTGGCCGCCACCAAGCCTGCGGGAGGCTGATTGGGAAAAGCCCACCCAGGGTCTCTTGCAAGGTGAATTTAAAGCAGTCATCAGATTGTGGAGTTGTAGGCGAGAGCAGTCAGGTGAGCTGATAACTGCAGGATCAGCATCCCGAGCAGTGTACTGGCAAGTCAGGATGTCAACCTCAGCGCCTGGCAGGTGTTTCCCATTGGAAACTGTCTAGGTGTCGAACTGCCAGTTGTGACTGGGCTTCTAGCCAATGTGTCACAGAATTAAGATGAATGTTTGTGGGTAAAACCTTCAACAGAAAATTAATGTTTTGGGGAGGAAAAATATTAAAATTCAAAATGTTTCATTGATTATTTTGCAGAGATTTTCTTTTTGCTCCAATATTTGGTCAGTTACAACAAACAAAATCGCAGCAGATAAAAATCAAAACAACTCTCCCGGCCTCTGAACTACTCTGTCCATTTTTCACCCGTTAATTTTTTTCTGGGCTCTTTCATTGTGGACAGGACGAGTTTGTAAAGTGTCTGCTGTTTCTTCCTCTCTGTCAGTGTGGGAATTGTGCGAAGTTCTCAGAGTCCGAGTGTATTTGACACTGACACAAAGGGAACCACTCTGCACAGTTCATCCACACCATCTCCTTCCCTCTCCTCTCTTTTTAATCATTTATGGGATGTGGGTGTCGCTAGCAAGACCAACATTTATTGCCCATCCCTAATTGCCCTGGCGATGGTGAGCTGTCTTCTTGAAGCTCTGCAGTCTGTGAGGTGTAGGTACGTGACCGCTGAAGTGTTCCCCAACAGGAAGAGAACAGTCTTGCCTGGTGATAATTGCCGCTCGACAATCACCAGGCAAGACTGTTCTCTTCCTGTTGGGGAACACTTCAGCGGTCACGGGCATTCGGCCTCTGATATTCGGGTAAGCGTTCTCCAAGGCGGCCTTCGCGACACACGGCGGCGCAGAGTCGCTGAGCAGAAACTGATAGCCAAGTTCCGCACACACGAGGACGGCCTCAACCGGGATATTGGGTTCATGTCACACTATCTGTAATCCCCACGACTTGCCTGGACCTGCAGAATCTCACTGGCTGTCCTGTCTGGAGACAATACACATCTCTTTAACCTGTCTTGATGCTCTCTCCACTCACATTGTTTGTACCTTTAAGACTTGATTAGTTGTAAGTATTCGCATTCCAACCGTTATTCATGTAAATTGAGTTTGTGTCTTTATATGCCCTGTTTGTGAACAGAATTCCCACTCACCTGAAGAAGGAGCTTAAGGCTCCGAAAGCTTGTGGCTTTTGCTACCAAATAAACCTGTTGGACTTTAACCTGGTGTTGTTAAACTTCTTACTGTGTTTACCCCACTCTAACAACGGCATTTCCACATCAGGTGTAGGTACACCCACAGTGCTGTCAGGGAGGGAGTTCCAGGACTCTGACAGTGATAGTTATTTCCTACTTTGTATGACCCAATTCTGTGTAATTTTGATAAATTACTCATTCAGTTAGGAAAGAAAATCACCCTGACTGAGTAGTTTACGGGGTGTTTGTGTGGAGCTCACCAATAGCCCAGCCAGTCTTTGATGGATTTTATCCGAGTGTATCCTTTTCCCATGTAACCATTCCATTCCCGCATTCCTTTATTTCCCTCCCCCCCCTGCCCCTCCTCCCTCAAACACCCAGAGAACCAGTTCTGAAATGTTATTGAATCGCGACAGTGCAGAAGGGGGCCATTATAAATGGATCGAGTGATCAGCATTCTGGTGAAACTACATTGTACCCCCTCAATTCACACATCTTTCCGATTGCAAGAAGCCCAGAGCTTCCCACTGGAGACTTACTCAGGCTTTATATAAAGTCCTGATTATCTTTAGATGTCAGCAAATAAATCAACCTTTGGAAGTCAAAGATTCTTCCAAAAACGGACATCACGTTTTTCACTGAGTGTTAAAGTGGGTATCCTTAAATATCCCACCCAGTCTAATCCCACTCTCCCCTCACTCCCCACACCCTTTATTATCCCACCCAGTCTAATCCCACTCTCCCGTCACTCCCCGCACCCTTTAATATCCCACCCAGTCTAAAGCCACTCTCCCCCTCACTCCCCGTACCCTTTAATATCCCACCCAGTCTAAAACCACTCTCCCTCTCACTCCCCACACCCTTTAATATCCCACCCAGTCTAAAGCCACTCTCCCCCTCACTCCCCGTACCCTTTAATATCCCACCCAGTCTAATCCCACTCTCCCCCTCACTCCCCGCACCCTTCAATATTCCACCCAGTCTAATCCCATTCTCCCCCTCACTCCCCGCACCTTTCAATATCCCACCCAGTCTAATCCCACTCTCCCCCTCACTCCCCGCACCCTTTAATATCCCACCCAGTGTAATCCCTCTTTCCCCCTCACTCCCCGCACCCTTTAATATCCCACCCAGTCTAATCCCACTCTCCCCCTCACTCCCCACACCCATTAACATCCCACTCAGTCTAATCCCACTCTCCCCCTCACTCCCTGCACCCATTAACATCCCACCCAGTCTAATCCCACTCTCCCCCTCACTCCCTGCACCCTTTGGTTGAAAGGAAAGGTTGTGCTTTGCTGCCTTGAAAGGTTGATTTCACATTCTGTCATCCATTGCTGTTTGGTTTGAGGATGAATGAGTGAGTGCGCAGTGAGTGGTCTTTCCAGCCTCTATCTCTGTTATGATGTGTTCCACAAGTTATTGCAGCAAATTCACTCGGACACTGGCAGAGAATGTGGGTGGTCTACACTGTGAAAAGTCATCAGAACCCGGGGCAAAGAGTGGGTGTGTTAGACTCCCCCCTGTCTGTGTAACACAGCCCATACCGGCAGTGTATGTGGGACTGGTCTGTAAAATCCGCATTAGTGGGATGAGTACTTGGGGCTGATGTGAGTATAACATGCGGTGACGGGAATGTTTATAAGCCGGGTATTTGCAAGAACAGGTTTTTGGAGCTGGAAAGATAGGGTTGATTTATTTGCAGTGATTTATGACACTTCATGCTTTTTAGAGTAGAAACGGGTCAGGAGTTCCAGTGTTCCATTTACAATCCATTCACACTCCATTATTTTTCTCATTTCAAAACAGAATTCAGATTCTAAAACTGTTTTACTCGGGGTTTGGACTCCTGTTCTCTGAATTACAAGTTCAGGAACTTAAAGATTGCATCACCATCTCTGATAAGCCAGTGCAGTAGTAAGGGAGGGCTGCATTATTAGAGGGTCAGTAATGAGGGAGTGCCGCACTGTCAGAGGGTCAGTACTGAGGGAGTGCTGCATTATTAGAGGGTCAGTACTGAGGGAGTGCCGCACTGTCAGAGGGTTAGTACTGAGGGAGTGCTGCATTATTAGAGGGTCAGTACTGAGGGAGTGCCGCACTGTCAGAGGGTCAGTACTGAGGGAGTGCTGCATTATTAGAGGGTCAGTACTGAGGGAGTGCCGCACTGTCAGAGGGTTAGTACTGAGGGAGTGCTGCATTATTAGAGGGTCAGTACTGAGGGAGTGCCGCACTGTCAGAGGGTCAGTACTGAGGGAGTGCCGCACTGTCAGAGGGTCAGTACTGAGGGAGTGCTGCACTGTCAGAGGGTCAGTACTGAGGGAGTGTTGCACTGTCAGAGGGTCAGTACTGAAGGAGTGCTGCACTGTCAGAGGGACGGTACTGAGGGAGTGCCGCACTGTCAGAGGGTTAGTACTGAGGGAGTGCTGCACTGTCAGAGGGTCAGTATTGAGGGAATGCCGCACTGTCAGAGGGTCAGTACTGAGAGAGTGCTGCACTGTCAGAGGGTCAGTACTGAGGGAGTGCCGCACTGTCAGAGGGTCAGTACTGAGGGAGTGCCGCACTGTCAGAGGGTTTGTACTGAGGGAGTGCTGCACTGTCAGAGGTTCAGTACTGACGGAGTGCTGCACTGTCAGAGGGTCAGTACTGAGGGAGTGCCGCACTGTCAGAGGGTCAGTACTGAGGGAGTGCCGCACTGTCAGAGGGTCAGTACTGAGGGAGTGCCGCACTGTCAGAGGGTCAGTACTGAGGGAGTGCCGCACTGTCAGCGGGTCAGTACTGAGGGAGTGCTGCACTGTCAGAGGTTCAGTACTGACGGAGTGCTGCACTGTCAGAGGGTCAGTACTGAGGGAGTGCCACACTGTCAGAGGGTCAGTACTGAGGGAGTGCCACACTGTCAGAGGGTCAGTACTGAGGGAGTGCGGCACTGTCAGAGGGTCAGTACTGAGGGAGTGCCGCACTGTCAGAGGGTCAGTGCTGAGGGAGTGCCGCACTGTCAGAGGGTCAGTACTGAGGGAGTGCCGCACTGTCAGAGGGTCAGTGCTGAGGGAGTGCCGCACTGTCAGAGGGTCAGTACTGAGGGAGTGCTGCACTGTCAGAGGGTCAGTACTGAGGGAATGCCGCACTGTCAGAGGGTCAGTACTGAGGGAGTGCCGCACTGTCAGAGGGTCAGTACTGAGGGAGTGCGGCACTGTCAGAGGGTCAGTACTGAGGGAGTGCCGCACTGTCAGAGGGTCAGTACTGAGGGAGTGCGGCACTGTCAGAGGGTCAGTGCTGAGGGAGTGCGGCACTGTCAGAGGGTCAGTACTGAGGGAGTGCTGCACTGTCAGAGGGTCAGTACTGAGGGAGTGCTGCACTGTCAGAGGGTCAGTGCTGAGGGAGTGCCGCACTGTCAAGTGTGCAATCTTTCAATTGAGATACTAAACCAACAGTCTGTCTGACCTCTCTGACGGATGTGAAATATTTCATGGCACTATTTCACAGCAGAGCAGAAGGTTCTCCCGTGTGTTGCGGTGAGTATTGATCCCCCAGAGAATCAAATGAAAACCAGACTGCTGCGTTTCGCTGTAAAATAACCATGACTGCATTGCCGTTGAAGTGTTTTGAGACATTCTGGAGCGTGTGAATGATACTGTTTAGAAATCCAAGTGTTTGCTTCGGTAAAAAAGTAAATTTCAGTGAGTAGTTCCAGTATTTTCTTTCTGTGGCTGATGTCTGCGTGGTGTAACTCACATTATGATCACTGTTGCAGGGCAAAGTTCACCTGGAGCTGAGACTGAGTGAGGTCATCACTGATATTGGGACCATTTGCCATAAGTTGGCTACACGGTGAGTTACTATTTTATTTTGTGTCCTAGGGACCTGTCCGTGTGGTCTAATCAATTATTCAGTGAGATTTGCTGTGTGATTTTATCATTTACTTTAGTTGTGAGCTTGAGGGAGTTTGTGTGAGGAATCTATTTGATTAATTCTGTCTTCCTGAGGTCCCAGCCTCGATGTGAAAGCCAGCGCTTGTTTTTGGATGATGGTCAAAGTGCAGCATGTAGATGAGAAATGGGGGGGGGGGAGGAGGGGGAGGATTGATCCCTGGGGGGCACCAGAGGTAACGGTACGGGAGCAGGAAGAGAACCATTTCAGATTGTTTTCTGGTTCTGAGTGTTTGGTGAGAATGGAACCAAGGGTCCTACATTACAACAACACCACTTAGCTGGAAAGGGCTTTGGGATCATAAAATTGTGGAAGTAGAAAAGCATGTCTGTCTTTCTTCTGGGAAATTTGCATTTGTTTGATTTGTTCGTGGGATATGGGTATCTCTGCCCATCGCTAATTGCCCTGGCTTGCATTTTTTCGAAGAGTCAACCATTGGGTGGCACGGTGGTCCAGTGGTTCGCACTGCTACCTCACAGCACCAGGGACCCAGGTTCAATCCCCGACTTGGGTCACTGTCTGTGTGGAGTCTGCATATTCTCCCTGTGTCTGCGTGGGTTTCCTCCGGGTGCTCCAGTTTCCTCCCACAGTCTGAAAGACGTGCTGGTTAGGGTGCATTGGCCATGCTAAATTCTCCCTCAGTGTATCCGAACAGGCGCTGGAGTGTGGCGACTAAGGGATTTTCACAGTAACTGCATTGCAGTGTTAACGTAAGCCTACTTAAGACATAAATAAATAAACTTTAAAACTTTACGATGGATCTGGGGAAGTCTGTGGGCCAGACAAAGATGACAGATTTACTTCCCTTAAGAACCCAGATGGGTTTTTAACGACAGTCGATCCATGAGACTTTTCATTTTTATTGAATTCAAATGTCACCATCTGTTGTGGTGGGATTGAACCTGGAGCATTACACCCTGGGGGTCTGCATTACTAGCCCAGTGACAATACCACCACACCACAGCCTCCCTGTACATAGCTGACTGTGAGAATAGTCCCCGGTCTAAATGACAAAATGAACAAAACCAACTATTATAAAACACTAAACCGCAAATGTTTAACACTGAATAACAGGCACCATCACTTTTTTTTTTGATTGGACACCCTTCGAAAGGAAAATAAAAAGCCTTTTTTCAATCTGCTGGCAGTTTCCGAATTGTGTAAAAATCCTGACAGTAATCCTGGAGGGAATGGATAATGTGCTGATAAAGCCACACACACAAGATATGGAACAAGTACAGACTTGTACAGAAAGCTCTGACGGGAAGGAAATGATAACTGGGCTCCTGCTTGAAGGACACTGGAAATTACACAACAATTTCCTCATCAGCAACTCTCCAAAACCTCGCAGGATTTCAGTCAGAATTCTGGGCCGCTGTTCCGCAGATGGGAAATCTATTTTCAGCAGAATTCACGTGTCAGGTCGATGGGTTCACAGCCAGTGGAGAAAGTGAATCAGAGTCTGTTGTATATGTCATGTCCTTCCAGCAGTTTAATGGCTCAGTTTGAGACGGTCCAATCTCCCCCCATCATTTCGACTAATGCACTCGATTCATATCCCATTAATCCCTCTACATGTACACCCAGTTAGGTACGCGCACTGTCTGTGTCACACATAAACGCAGACGGACACAAACTGACACACCGAGACACATACTTACATCCACACACACACTCACATGCACAAACATCCACACTCAAGCACATAGGGTGGCACAGTGGTTAGCACTGCGGCCTCACAGCACAAGGGACCCGGGTTCCATTCTGGCCTCGGGCCACTCTCAGTGTGGAGTTTGCACGTTCTCCCCATGTTTGCGTGGGTTTCCTCCGGGTGCTCCGGTTTCCTCCCACACTCCAAAGATGTGTGGGTTAGGTCAGTTAGCCATGGTAAATGTGTGGGGACATGGGGATAAGGCCTGGGTAATCTACTCAGTGAGTCAATGCACATTGGATGGGCTGAATGGCCTCCTTCTGCAATGCAAAGTTTCTATGATATACGGACAGGCAAATTTATGCAGACACGCACAAACTCAAAAATGTACATACATCCATTCATGCACACAGAAACCCACATGTACACTCTCTGTACACATCAACACACATGCACAGATATGTACAATCACAGTGTCACATGCGCACGCTCTCTTTCACACACAGTCTACATTCAGGCAAATATATGCACACCCAGGCTCTCTCATGCACACACCTAAACTCACACTCTTAAACATACTGACACACTTAGGCACACACACGTGCACTACCCCAACTTCGTGCACACACAAGCACTCAGTGCTGTTGGCTTTGCATTTGAAGGGCACAAGTAAATTTAATCTTCCCTTAGAACTACTGGAAGAACACATGAATTATGTCAATTTGTAGAGCAGAATATTAACAAACGCGATGATATTTTGCCTGATATTTCCAAACTCTTTTTCAGTCTATTTAAGACCAGTGTTTTTTTTTGACAATTTCAAAACTTGTCAACAGAACCAACCACAAATTGTAAATTATAAGACTCCAATTTTATTCACACCCCCTCAGTACTGTCCCTCTGACAGTGCGGCACTCCCTCAGTACTGACCCTCTGACAGTGCGGCACTCCCTCAGCACTGACCCTCTGACAGTACGGCACTCCCTCAGTACTGACCCTCTGACAGTGCGGCACTCCCTCAGCACTGACCCTCTGACAGTGCGGCACTCCCTCAGTACTGACCCTCTGACAGTACGGCACTCCCTCAATACTGACCCTCTGACAGTGTGGCACTCCCTCGGTACTGTCCCTCTGACAGTGCAGCACTCCCTCAGCATTGACCCTCTGACAGTGCGGCACTCACTCAGTACTGACCCTCTGACAGTGCAGCACTCCCTCAGCATTGACCCTCTGACAGTGCGGCACTCCCTCAGTACTGACCCTCTGACAGTGCGGCACTCCCTCAATACTGACCCTCTGACAGTGCGGCACTCCCTCAGTACTGACCCTCTGACAGTGCGGCACTCCCTCAGTACTGACCCTCTGACAGTGCGGCACTCCCTCAGTACTGACCCTCTGACAGTGCGGCACTCCCTCAATACTGACCCTCTGACAGTGCGGCACTCCCTCAGTACTGACCCTCTGACAGTGCGGCACTCCCTCAGTACTGACCCTCTGACAATGCGGCACTCCCTCAGTACTGACCCTCTGACAATGCGGCACTCCCTCAGTACTGACCCTCTGACAATGCGTCACTCCCTCAGTACTGACCCTCTGACAATGCGGCACTCCCTCAGTACTGACCCTCTGACAATGCGGCACTCCCTCAGTACTGACCCTCTGACAGTGCGGCACTCCCTCAGTACTGACCCTCTGACAGTGCGGCACTCCCTCAGTACTGACCCTCTGACAGTGCGGCACTCCCTCAGTACTGACCCTTTGACAATGCCGCACTCCCTCAGCACTGACCCTCTGACAGTGCGGCACTCCCTCAGTACTGACCCTCTGACAGTGCGGCACTCCCTCAGTACTGACCCTCTGACAGTGCGGCACTCCCTCAGTACTGCAATGGGATTGCTCATTGGTATTTGTCTCCAAGTCTTTGAAGTGGAACTTGAACGCGCAGCTTTCAGGGAGATAGCTGCGCAGTATGTCACAGCTCAGACCCTTAAAGTGGGAAGGGATCTATTTGGTGGGAACCAAGGCTGGAATGTTACTGTCCAGCCTGTCACGGGAATCGGAGCGGGCGAAGGGCGGAGCATGGAAAGGTCCGTTGACTTTGGTTGGGATTTTACGGTTTCGGGACGAGTGAGGCCTCGTGTGTGTGCGGCACAGGAGGACTCAGAGAGTCAAATATTCAAACAGGTCGAAGAACAAATCTCGATGAAGGAAAGTGGGAGGAGAGACAGTCATCTCAACCGGAAAGTTAACTCAGACACACTGCACAGGATGATAGCGGGAAAAATCATCACGCTTCCAGTAATTAATCTTTTTCTTATTTATTCATTTCTAACCAGTGTAATCGAGTGCCAAGACTTGCCGATTGTCAATGGACAATGTGATCCGTATGCAACAGTTACCCTCTTGAGCCCATCCAGGTACCTATTCAAATTCCATTATTTATTATCACTTGTCTTTCACCCGCAGAAACAGCCCAATTTTAATTTCCATGCACCCCGACATTTCCCAGTTAGCTTTGCTGTATCGACAGCCTTGAAATGACTCCTGTATCTGGCCACTGGGTGATTTTGATTTGATTTGATTTAATTTGATTTGATTTATTATTGTCACATGTATTAGCATACAGTGAAAAGTATTGTTTCTTGAGCGCTGTACAGACAAAACATACCGTTCATAGAGAAGGAAAGGAGAGAGTGCAGAATGTAGTGTTACAGTCATAGCTAGGGTGTAGAGAAAGATCAGCTTAATGCAAGGTAAGTCCATTCAAAAGTCTGACAGCAGCAGGGAAGAAGCTGTTCTTGAGTCGGTTGGTACGTGACCTCAAACTTTTGTATCTTTTTCCCGAAGGAAGAAGGTGGAAGAGAGAATGTCCGGGGTGCGTGGGGGTCCTTAATTATGCTGGCTGCTTTGCTGAGGCAGCGGGAAATGTAGACAGAGTCAATGGATGGGAGGCTGGTTTGCGTGATGGACTGGTCTTCATTCATGACCCTTTGTAGTTCCTTGCGGTCTTGGGCAGAGCAGGAGCCACACCAAGCTGTGATACAACCAGAAAGAATGCTTTCTATGGTGCATCTGTAAAAGTTGTTGAGAGGCATAGCTGACATGCCAAATTTACTTAGTCTTCTGAGAAAGTAGAGGCATTGGTGGGCTTTCTTATCTATAGTGTCGGGATGGGGGGGACCAGGACAGTTGTTGGTGATCTGGACACCTAAAAACTTGAAGCTCTCGACTCTTTCTACTTCATCCCCGTTGATGTAGACAGGGGCATGTTCTCCTCTACGCTTCCTGAAGTCGATGACAATCTCCTTTGTTTTGTTGACATTGATGGAGAGATTATTTTTGCTGCACCAGTTCACCAGGTTCTATATCTCATTCCTGTACTCTGTCTCATCATTGTTTGAGATCCGACCCCCTACAGTGGTGTTATCAGCAAACTTGAAAATCGAGTTGGAGGGGAATTTGGCCACACAGACATAGGTGTATAAGGAGTATAGCAGGGGGCTGAGAACACAGCCTTGTGGGGCACCGATGTTGAGGATGATCATGGAGGAGGCCGCATCGAGTGAGTTTTTCACTCTGCTATCTGCAATGCAGTATTGGTTGTGTTACTGGATGATTAATCCAGGAAGTGAAGGAGGTGATTGTATTCAAACTCTCCACGTGGGGAAGCCCAGGGGACTCGAGGGTGAAATACTGGTTTAATATCAGCCCAGTAATGGGCAGTCGGTTTAGCTCAGTTGGCTGGACAGCTGGTTTGTGATGCAGAGTGATACCAACAGTGTGGGTTCAATTCCCATACCAGCTGGTGTTATTCATGAAGGCCCTGCCTTCTCAATGTTGCCCCTCGCATGAGGTGTGGTGATCCTCAGGTTAAATCACCACCAGTCACAGCCTAAGGTCTTCTGGGGCTATGGTGACTTTATTTACTTCAAATAAGTGTCAGACAGGGTATAAAATTAGCATTGCGTCTGACCCCATCAGTTTCTCTTTTAAAAAATTCATTCATGGGATGTGGGCGTCGCTGGCTGGGCCAGTGTTTGATGCCCATCACTAATTGCCCTTGAAGTGAGTGGCTTGCTGGGCCATTTTTGAGGGAGTTGAGAGTCAGCCACATTGCTGTGGGTTTTAGCCACAAGGTTACGCCAGAGAAGCTGCGCTTGTTTTTCTTGGCAGAAAGGTGATTGGGGGGAGATTTGATAGAGGTGTACAAGATTGGGCACAGTGGCACAGTGGTTAGCACTGCTGCCTCACCGTGCCAGGGACCTGGGTTCAATTCCGGCCTCTGGTCACTGTCTGTGCGGAAGTCTGCACGTTCTGCCCGTGTCTGCATGGGTTTCCTCCGGGTGTCACATGTAGGCCAGACCGGGTAAGGATGGAGACTTGTCTTGAGTTCATGTCCCACTGTTTGAGAATCCCTAACGCGAGTGAGTAATCCGACCTCCCCCTCTGCAAAGATACTGCCTGACCTACTGAGTATTCAGCTCCAACTGATTATCTCTCAGGTCTGCAGTATCTGCAGTATTTTGCTTTTGGTTTTTAAATGTTTCCAGGTGGTTAAAGTTCACCAAGGTTTTGACATTTGTTTTTGTCTTGGGCACTAGGTCTGAGCTGAAGAAAACAAAAGTAAAACGAAAGACTAACAATCCCCAGTTCGAAGAAGTGTTTTATTTTGAGGTAAGGTGAAGAATTGCTTCAACATCTCTGATCTGATCTTCACATGGATGTGGTGGGGGTTTTGGTTTAGTTTGGGTTTAACTTTGTGAAACTCAGTGTTTTCACAAATCATTAATACCTGGTTTTTCAGCACTTTCATAAACATTCGTGGAACTAAAGTTATCCACGTTTATTAATGTCTTCCTGATTTGCGCTGGATGGGTAAGTCAGCAGACATCTGGTACAGATTCCCAATGAGGATTCCCGCTGCTTACTCCGTGTTTAGCCTCTCCGTCCGGATTGCTGCTGCAGACTCTCGGAGCGGGTACTCAGTCCGGTTGTGAAACTCTTTGTTTCCAGTTTCGAGAATGTGTTTTAGAAATATCTGAAATAGCACAAAATGCAAACTGCTCAAACTGGCAGCAAAGTTTTCCTGCCTCACTGGAAACTCTCTTTATATTTGGGGTGTTTGTTCCATACTGTCCAGCTGCTAGAAGCTTCCGGGTCCTTCCGCTGGACTCAGCTAGGCCAGGATCCGAGCAGCGATTAAATTCCCGCCCTCCGGAATTCTGGAAACTCTTCATTATCTCTCCGCTCCTCGCAAAACCCTCCTCAAAAACCTTCAGAATTCTGTTTTTTTTCCCTTCACCTTTCAATTCCCCAACCCTTCCCCACTCCCCATTCCCATCCCCCATTCCCATCCCCCATTACTCATTCCCATCCCCATTCCCCACTCCCCATTCCCATTCCTCATTCCCCATTCCCATCCCCATCCCCATCCCCATTCCCCATTCCCATTCCCCATTCCTCATTCCCATTCCCCATTCCCATTCCCCACTCCCATTCCCCATTCCCCAGTCCCATTCCCCACTCCCCATTCCCCACTCCCCATTCCCATTCCCATCACCATCCCCATTCCCCACTCCCCATTCCCATTCCCATTCCCATTCCCATCCCCCACTCCCATTCCCATCCCCATCCCCATTCCCCACTCCCCATTCCCATTCCCATTCCCATCCCCATCCCCACTCCCCACTCCCCATTCCTATTCCCATCCCCATTCCCCACTCCCCATCCCCACTCCCCATCTCCACTCCCCATTCCCCACTCCCCATTCCCATTCCCATCCCCATCCCCATTTTCCACTCCCCATTCCCACTCCCCATTTCCCACTCCCCATTCCCCACTCCCCATCCCCATTCCCATCCCCATCCCCATTCCCCACTCCCCATTTCCCACTCCCCATTCCCCACTCCCCATTCCTCATTCCCATTCCCCATGCCCTATTCCCCATCCCATGCTCCCCATCTTCCATTCTCCATCCCATTTCTCCCGATAATGCCTTTCCTCCTCATTGTCAATGCCGTGGAGGAATCTTGCTTTATTTGAGGGGGTCAATGGAAAAGCAAGTTGCTGTCACGGAATGATGTGGGACAGAAAGAGGCCATTCGGCCCATTGCGCCTGTGCTGCGTGTGCCATCAACGATCAGACCACTGTATCTGTCATCAGTGCCAACTTCCACTTCAGCCCACTCTGAATGTGGACAGCAAAGTGTGATCAGCTCATACATGCTATTCCTTTGAGGGGCTGAAGGAACTCACTGCACCCAGTGTGTGCCTCACCTAAACATTGTGAATATGCTTCTCTCGCCACCCTTTGGAGTTGCGAATCAGTGTGTGGAATGCACAGCCGTAACTCACTGGGTTCCTCAGGCAGCACCTTGCAAACCCATGGCCACGGCCATCTAGAAGGACAAAGCAACAGACACCTGGAAACACCGTCACCTGCAAATTCCCCACCAAGCCACTCACCATCCTGACCTGGAAATATACCGGCGTTCCTTCACTGCCGCTGGGTCAAAATCCTGTAAATCCCTCCCTAACAGCACTGTGGGTGTACCTACACCACATGGACTGCAGCGGCTCAAGAGGGCAGCTCACCACCACCTTCTGGGTAGATGCAGCGAGGATATTCCTGATTGTGGGGGAGTCCAGAACCAGGGCTCACAGTCTGAGGATTCGGGGTAGACCACTTAGGAAGGAGGTGAGGAGACATTTCTTCACCCAAAGAGTGGTGAGCCTGTGGAATTCATTACCACAGGAAGTAGTTGATGCCAAAACATTGAATGTATTTAAGAAGCGGCTGGATATAACGCTTGGGGCGAATGGGATCAAAGGTTATGGGGGGAAAGCAGGATTAGGCTATTGAGTTGGATGATCAGCCATGATGGTGATGAATGGCGGAGCAGGCTCGAAGGGCCAAATGGCCTCCTCCTGCTCCTGCCTTCTATGTTTCTCAAGGACAATTAGGGATGGGCAATAAATTCTGGCCTGGCCAGTGATACACACTCCTGTGAATGAATAAAAAGCTATGTTGGATCTTGGCCTTACCATGTACACAGCAGAGTTAAACTCAAAGGGAATTCTAACCCCTCCATCATTGATCTGCTCCTTGCAATGTAGGTGACGAGACCCTGTAGCTACAATCGAAAGTCACACTTTGATGTGGAGGAGGAACATGTGGAAAAGATGGAAATCAGGTGAGATTATCTGGAAATCCTTCAGATGGTGTTTCATTCCCAATCTTAGGTGAAGGAACATTACAATTTCCCGGATTGGTTAGGATATTATTCTGTAGCTTTGTGTCTCTGCAGAGCTGGTGTGACCCATTTGT
Source organism: Mustelus asterias (assembly GCF_964213995.1). Taxonomy (NCBI): domain Eukaryota; kingdom Metazoa; phylum Chordata; class Chondrichthyes; order Carcharhiniformes; family Triakidae; genus Mustelus; species Mustelus asterias. Next base: position 1,505,900 of record NC_135810.1, on the reverse strand, counting down.
GAGATGATTCCACAACCCGCCCCCCGACAACATTCTAGGTGGGATCTTATCAACATTCGTTGCTGAATTAGAATTAATTCCATTGCTCTGCACTCAATCTCTGTTTTGCGTTTTATCGCTTTGATTTCTTTCTGGATCTTCCCTCCGGACACGATTCCTCTTGGAAATTTCAGTCACAAGCTCTTGCTCAAACTGACCAATTATTTTAACAACAAATTAAGTAGCTGCAAAAAGAGGGACAACAAAACGTGCGGGAGTGACGGGGGAGTGGGATTAGACTGGGTGGGATATTAAAGGGTGCGGGGAGTGAGGGGGAGAGTGGGATTAGACTGGGTGGGATATTAAAGGGTGCGGGGAGTGAGGGGGAGAGTGGGATTAGACTGGGTGGGATATTAAAGGGTGCGGGGAGTGAGGAGGAGAGGGATTAAGCAGAATAGCCCATGTGAGAAACCATGATGAGGACCCGTCTACTGAGGTAGTTTGGGCTGAAGTTAGAAACAGGAAAGGAGAGGTCACCCTGTTGGGAGTCTTTTATAGACCTCCGAAAAGCTCAAGAGATGTAGAGGAAAGGATTGCAAAGATGATTCTGGATAGGAGCAAAAGTAACAGGGTAGTTGTTATGGGGTACTTTAACTTTACAAATATTGACTGGAAAAGCTATAGTTCGAGTATTTTAGAGGGGTTGGTTTTTGTCCAATGTGTGCAGGAAGGCTCCCTGACGCAGTATGTAGATAGACCAACAAGAGGTGAGGCCACATTGGATTTGGTACTGGGTAATGAACCAGGCCAGGTGTTAGATTTGGAGGTAAGGGAGCACTTTGGTGACAGTGACCACAATTTGATTACGTTTACTTTAGCAATGGAAAAGGATAGGTATATACCAAAGGGCAAGAGTTATAGCTGGGGGAAAGGAAATTATGATGCAATTAGACGAGATTTAGCTGGCATAGGTTGGGGAAGGAAACTGCAGGGGATGGGCACAATTGTAATGTGGAACTTGTTCAAGGAACAGCTACTACGCGTCCTTGATAAATATGTACCTGTCAGGCAGGGAGGAAGCAGTCGTGTGAGGGAACTGTGGTTTACTAAGGAGGTTGAATCTCTTGTGAAGAGGAAGAAGGAGACTTATGTTAAGGTGAGACCTGAAGGCTCAGTTAGGGCGCTTGAGAATTACAAGTCAGCCAGGAAGGACCTAAGGAAAGAGTTAAGAAGAGCCAGGAGGGGACATGAGAAGTCTTTGGCAGGTAGGATCAAGGAAAACCCTAAAGCTTTCTATAGGTATGTCAGGAATAAAAGAATGACTTGGGTAAGATTAGGGCCAGTCAAGGACAGTAGTCAGAAGTTGCGCATGGAGTCCGAAGAGATAGGAGAGGCACTAAATGAATATTTTTCATCGGTATTCACACTGGAGAGGGACAGTGTTGTCGAGGGGAGTACTGAGATGCAGGCTGTTGGACTGGATGGGATTGATGTTCATAAGGAGGAGGTGTTAGCAATTCTGGAAAGGGGAAAAATAGATAAGTCCCCTGGGCCGGATGGGATTTATCCTAGGATTCTCTGGGAGGCTAGAGAGGAGATTGCAGAGCCTTTGGCTTTGATCTTTGTGTCGTCATTGTCTACAGGAACAGTGCCAGAAGACTGGAGGATAGCAAATGTTGTCCCCTTGTTCAAGAAGGGGAGCAGGGACAACCCTGGTAATTATAGACCGGTGAGCCTTACTTCTGTTGTGGGCAAAGTATTGGAAAGGATTATAAGAGATAGGATTTATAATCACCTGGAAAGGAATAATTTGATTAGGGATAGTCAGCACGGTTTTGTGAAGGGTAGGTCGTGCCTCACAAACCTTATTGAGTTCTTTGAGAAGGTGACCAAAGAGGTGGATGAGGGTAAAGCGGTTGATGTGGTGTATATGGATTTCAGTAAAGCGTTTGATAAGGTTCCCCATGGTAAGCTTTTGCAGAAAATATGGACACATGGGATTGAGGGTGATTTAGTGGTTTGGATCAGGAATTGGCTAGCTGTAAGAAAACAGAGGGTGGTGGTTGATGGGAAATATTCATCCTGGAGTTCAGTTATTAGTGGTGTACCGCAAGGATCTGTTTTGGGGCCACTGCTGTTTGTCATTTTTATTAATGACCTGGATGAGGGCGTGGAAGGATGGATTAGTAAATTTGCGGATGACACTAAAGTCGGTGGAGTTGTAGACAGTGCGGAGGGAAGTGGCAGGTTACAGAGGGACATAGATAAGCTGTAGAGCTGGGCTGAGAGGTGGCAAATGGAGTTTAATGCGGAAAAGTGTGAGGTGATTCACTTTGGAAGGAGTAACAGGAATACAGAGTACTGGGCTAATGGAAAGATACTTGGTAGTGTGGATGAACAGAGGGATCTGGGTATCCATGTGCATAGATCCCTGAAAGTTGGCACCCAGGTTGATAGGGTTGTTAAGAAGGCGTACGGTGTGTTAGCTTTTATTGGTAGAGGGATTGAGTTTCGGAGCCAGGAGGTCATGCTGCAACTGTACAAAACTCTGGTGCGGCCGCATTTGGAGTATTGCGTACAGTTCTGGTCGCCGTATTATAGGAAAGATGTGGAAGTGTTGGAAAGGGTGCAGAGGAGATTTACCAGGATGTTGCCTGGTATGGTGGGAAAATTGTATGAGGAAAGGCTGAGGGGCTTGAGGTTGTTTTCGTTAGAGAGAAGAAGGTTAAGAGGTGACTTAATAGAGGCATACAAGATGATCAGAGGATTAGATAGGGTGGATAGTGAGAGCCTTTTTCCTTGGATGGTGATGGCTAGCATGAGGGGACATAGCTTTAAATTGAGGGGTGAGAGATATAGGACAGATGTTAGAGGTAGGTTCTTTACTCAGAGAGTGGTAAGGGCGTGGAATGCCCTGCCTGCAGCAGTAGTGGATTCGTCAACATTAAGAGCATTCAAATGGTTATTGGATAAACATATGGATGATATTGGAATAGTGTAGATCAGAGGGGCTTTAGATTGGTACCACTGGTCGGCGCAACATCGAGGGCCGAAGGGCCTGTACTGCGCTGTTCTATGTTCTATGTTCTATGCTTTGATAGAAACGTGGGAATTTTTGGACGTTTAAGAAAGCAGCGTTCATCGAGCTCATCTTCTCCCATTGCGGCAGCCCACTGAGACATCAGTAATGGAGTTATTGACCAATCACCATCATCAATCTCTCGGAACAGACTCAAACTTGAGGAATTCACATTTGTTGAACTGTTGCTGTTTCTTATAACAATCTGACACCTTCATGGTTATTTTTACAATGAGCAGATTTTTATTTCTTGTTCTAAGATTGGTAATATAACCACTGCACTCTGTGAGATTTAGGTATATGAAGGTATATTTAAGTTTGCTAACATCCTATAATAAACAGCAGTGTTTACACTCTTTTCCATACCTTGTGATGTGCTTTATATCTCCTGAGATACTGAATGTTATTCCTCTAGGATTGACCTTTGGAACGCCAGTAATCTCAAGTTTGGTGATGAATTTCTCGGAGAATTACGCCTCCCTTTGAACGTTCTAAAGCAGTCTTCTTCTCATCAAGCATGGTAATCGAGTGCTCACTGAATTTAACCATTCCTTCTTTAATCACACCTGGTGCAGACCCAACAGCAGTTAACATGATGAACTTGCAGGTGCCTCGAGACCGGCAACTGCCCCTCACTTGCCTGCGTTAGACGGAGGAAAGCCAGACTGGACTTTCCCTCCAGAAATGCTTCTAGAAACCTCCTGGCAAAGTGCACAGGACAAGTGTGCTGTCGTGGAGGGCAGCATCATGGTTCCTCTCTTTGCGGTCATGTGGTTGAATTGAGCACCGCTGACCACCTTACTCGAGTTACAGTTGCAAAGGTTTAGAAAGAGGCAGAGACTCCAGACTCACAACAATGTGTTTGACTCTTAAATGCCCTCTGAAATGGCTGAGTGAGCCACCCAGTTTAAGGGGCAATTAGGAGTGGGTAATAAATGTTGGCCTTGCCCGCACCCCATTGTTGTGGCTTCGATGTCAGCCTTTTAATTGATCGCAGCTTCACCCTTCGAGTAACCAAACAAGTAACAGAGTTCTCTTAAACAGCTGTTTGAATACAAGCTACAGCAAGGACGCTGGGAAGCTACTGTTCACATCCCTGTAGCTAGCCAGTGTGTCTTTATCCCTGTAGCTAGCCAGAGTGGCATATTCCAAAATACAGAGGCAATTAAAGTTTTCAAAATCGATTACAAGTAATTAACATAAACCAATCACAATCACCTTACACTTGCTTCATTATAATATCCAATCAGTGTGAAAGGTTCAGAGTACTGCTTGTTTCTGTACCTGAGGATCACTCCCATCTCCCAGTTACAGATGTCTGATTTATGCGCTTTGCCAGACTAATGTCCGAGGTGTTTGTCTGTGAAGACTCTTATAAGAAGACCTTTGTTTTCCAGCCTGAATGATGTTTAAACTTGTGTGAGACTATTAACCCTTTCACCATGAATTAATGGGGGCGATTCTCCCAGCCCGCTGCGCTGTGGGGCCAGCGACCGCACCGGGGGGAGTATCGGTGGGGCAACGATCCAGGGTTGGTGTGCTGGCCAGTGATCGGGCAGCCGGCAGCGCGGGGCCACTGCGCATGCGCTGATCTCGGTGATGACAGATGAGTGCGTGCGCAGTGGCACGCTCAGCGCTCTGCTGCCGGCCTCTCCAGCGGGAACACACCCCGTCCACTGGTTTTTATCCTGATTCACGCTCGCGCACTCTGCAGTGCACTGCGTGTGGGAGATTCAGTTTGAAAATCCTGCTGAAAAAAACCAGTGGGATTTACTCCAGTTTTTACACGAATTCGACACTTAGAATGTTTTTGGGAGAATCCCACCCAATAAATTTAAAAATGATCAGCTGACACCGCAGAATGATCTGTGCCATTCGCTCGTTTTTTATTCTCTCCCAGTCCATATTTATTTCCCGTTCATTATTACCCAGAGGGCTGTTCAGCAGAGTCAACCACATTGCTGTGGGTCTGGAGTCACATGTAGGCCAGGCCGGGTAAGGACAGCAGATTTCCTTCCCTAAAGGACATTAGTGAACAGATGGGTTTTTCCGACAATCATAGTCATGGACTCCTACAGTGCAGAAAATTCCCGTTGCCCAATCACATTTATTTACTTCCAGTTTTTTTTTTGGAAGCTAAATTGAAGCTGATTGGATAAGAAGTGGATCACGAATCATATCATGAAGTTTATTGGATGTGATTTTGCAACATTTCACACCAGGATTTTACTGACTATCTGTGTGTGACGTCCAAGGTGTGGAACATGGGACACGCTCAGTTTATTTTACAGAAAACCACGTTTATTTAATGCATTACACAAGCGTGCAGAGGGTTAGGAATATTTATTTGGTATTTCTGTTGCAATATCTGTGATTTGTAATTTCTTGTTGTTGTGTCCCAGGTATTTCCTGCAGCCCAGAGATAACGGCAAGCCCATTAAACCGGTAGACTTGGGTTCCTTGCGACTGAATGTCGTTTACACAGAAGACCATGTTTTCCCATCCCAGTATTACGACCCATTGAGAGACCTTTTACTAAAATCAGCAGATGTTGAGGTATGATTGTGTTTGCGAACCCTGATCTTACCCCAAAGTCTAACTTACTACCCTAACCCCTCACTCTAACCCCTAACCCGAACCCTAACCCGAACCCTAATCTGTAACCCCTATCCCGAACCCTAACCCCAATCTTACCCCAAAGTCTAATTTATTGCCGTAACTCTAACCCTAACCCTAACCCCAACCTCTAACCCCTAAACCTAACCCTAACCCTAATCTGTAACCCCTATCCCGAACCCTAACCCCAGTCTTACCCCAAAGTCTAATTTACTGCCGTAACTCTAACCCTAACCCTAATCCCTAACCCTAACCCCAACCTCTAACCCCTAAACCTAACCCTAACCCTAATCCCTAACCCTAACCCTAACCCCAACATCTAACCCGCAAACCTAACCCTAATCCTAATCCCTGACCCTAACCCTAACCTTAACCCTAATCCTAATCCTAATCCTAATCCTAATCCCTAACCCTAACCCCTAACCCTAATCCTAATCCCAAATTAGGAGATAAAGGCACCGAAACAAGGAAGCATGAACCAAACCATTATTCTAATCTAGGAGATTAATTATTAAATCTGCAGATAATATTTTTAATTGTCCGAATGGAATGACAAAATAGATGAGAAAGGAACAGATAATATTATAAATGCTGGAAATACTCGGCAGGTCGGGCAGCGTCTGTGGAGAGAGAAACAGAGTTAATGGCAGGAATTCTCCGACCGCCCGTGGCTGGGATTCTCTGTCCGACCGGCAGTGCTGGTGAGGCAGGTGAAATCGGAGAATCCCGGTTAATGTTTCAGTCTGTGACTTTTCAACAAAACTGAAAGAAACGAGAGATTTGAAAGTTTTTGAACGGAGTACAGAGGCCGGAAAAGACGGGAAAAGGAGGTGAAAAAACAAGAGGGGATGTTATTTTATTAGTGTCACAAGTAGGCTTACATTAACACTGCAATGAAGTTACTGTGAAAATCCCCCAGTCGCCACACTCCAACGCCTGTTCGGGTACACTGAGGGAGAATTTAGCATGGCCAATGCACCTAACCAGCACATCTTTCAGACTGTGGGAGGAAACCGGAGCACCTGGAGGAAACCCACGCAGACATGGGGAGAACGTGCAGACTCCGCACAGACAGTGACCCAAGCCGGGAATGGAACCCGGGTCCCTGACGCTGTGAGGCAGCAGTGCTAACCACTGTCATCGTGCCGTGTCTGTGATAGGCTGGTAGGAAGGAGAGATTAAATGATGGAAGGCATGACAGTGCAAAGCAAAATGAGACTGAGAAAGAAAGATCAGGTATGTGTGGGGCAAGTGTCAATGATCAGTGCAGAATTACTGACAATGAGAGAAACATGGAGATTCCGGAAAGCAGGAAATCTCTCCCCCCCTCAAAATGTAGAGGATCCCACCACCCCTCCCCCACCGCACCACCCCCCCCTCCCTCCCCCCCACCCCGCCCCCGTTAAAGGTAAGACTCTCGAGTTGTTCGTATTGAATATTCCAGCAAAAAAAAAGACTGAAAAGCGAGGAAAGAATTGTTTCTTCTTCAAAGTCAGGGTAGATCCGTTCAAGTCCCTGGGTCTCGACGGGCTGAATGGCCTCTTTCTGCACAGCACGGACTCGATGGAGCATAAACACCAGCATGGAGCAGTTGGGCCAAATGGCCTGTTTCTGTGCTGTGTTGTGAATTTAGAATAGGATCAGTTCCATGATGAGAAATTCTCCTCCTGTTCCTGGCTGCACCTTCTGGGGCTGTTTCCTGACAGTGAAGTGACAGGTTCGGTGGATTGGCCAGGCTAAATTGCCCCTTAGTGTCCCAAGATGTGTAGGTTAGGGGAATTAGCAGGGTAAATACGTGGGGTTATGGGGTTAGGGCCTAGGTAAGATGTTCTGTTGGAGAGTCGGTGCAGATTCGATGGGCCAAATGGCCTCCTTCTGCGCTCTGGGTATTTTATGGATTCTGCCTTGCCCCTGTTGTCTGATGTTACTGTGCAGCTGTGCAGCTCATCGCTGCCCTCTCCTGTTGGTCTCTTGTTAATACATCACCTGGAAACAGTAATTACAGTGAAAGCAAGATGTGTAGATGCCGGGGTTGGACTGGGGTAAACACAGTAAGAAGTCTCATAACACCAGGTTAAAGTCCAACAGGTTTATTTGGTAGCACAAGCTTTCAGTGCGCTGCTCCTTCATCAGGTGAGTGCAGGATTTGTTTCACAAACAAGACATATACAGACACAAACTCAGTTACAAGATAATGGTTGGAATGCGAGCCTTAACAGGTAATCAAGTCTTAAAGATACAGACAATGTGAGTGGAGAGAGGGTTAAGCACAGGTTAAAGAGATGTGTATTGTCTCCAGCCAGGACAGTTAGTGAGATTTTGCAAGCCCTCTGCAAGACACGGATGCCATCATCTCACGTGAGAACACCATCCACCAGGTACACGGTACATACACTTGCAACTCGGCCAACGTTGTCTACCTGATACGCTGCAGGAAAGGATGTCCCGAGGCATGGTACATTGGGGAAACCATGCAGACGCTGCGATAACAAATGAATGAACACCGCTCGACAATCACCAGTCAGGAGTGTTCTCTTCCTGTTGGGGAACGCTTCAGCGGTCATGGGCATTCAGCCTCTGATCTTCGGGTAAGCGTTCTCCAAGGCGGCCTTCACGACACACGACAATGCAGAAGCGCTGAGCAGAGACTGATAGCCAAGTTCCGCACACATGAGGACGGCCTAAACCGGGATCTTGGGTTCATGTCACACTATCTGTAACCCCCACGACTTGCCTGGGCTTGCAAAATCTCACTAACTGTCCTGGCTGGAGACAATACACACCTCTTTAACCTGTGCTTAACCCTCTCTCCACTCACATTGTCTGTACCTTTAAGACTTGATTACCTGTAAAGACTCACATTCCAAACATTATCTTGTAAATTGGGTCTGTGTCTATATATGCCCTGTTTGTGAACACAACTCCCACTCACCTGATGAAGGAGCGAGACTCCGAAAGCTGGTGCTGCCAAATAAACCTGTTGGACTTTAACCTGGTGTTGAGAGACTACTTACAGTGAAAGCAGCAAGGACAAGCATCACATTTCAACCTGGAAGGATTGGGATCGATAATTACAGTCAACAGCTCCTGCTGATGAGCTAGCACAGCTATGCTGGGCCGAATATCCTCCTTCACTCAGTAATTCCTTCCCGTGGTGCTTTCCCATTTCTCCAGTCTTGCTCCAGTGAGGATGTTAAGATTGAGTGGATTTTGATGCTGTTTTTCTCTGTAACCACCCCCTCCCTCTTTACTCTCCGCAGCCAGTCTCTGCTTCGGCCGCTCATGTGTTGGGTGAGGTGTGTCGAGAGAAGCAGGAAGCCTCCATCCCCCTGGTCAGACTCTTCCTACACTATGGGAAGATTGTTCCCTTCATCAGTGCGATTGCCAACGCTGAAATAAACAGGACCTTGTGAGTAAAACGATTAAAAACCTCGCTGAATCTGAGCGCTGTTTATACAAATACATAAACCGTGTTTCCTGTCTCCCTCTATCTTTGTTTCGATGCCGCGTGCACTGCTTCCCATTCAGGCAGCAAGTCCCATTTTTAAATTCTCATCCCTGTTTTCAGGTCCCTCCGTGGCCTCACTCTTCCCCGTCTCTGTCACCTCCTCCAGCCCCGCCACCCCCAAGAGCCCTGCGCCCTCTAACTCCACCCTCTAACCCCGCCCTCTAACTCCAGCCTCTAACTCCGCCCTCTAACCCCGCCCTCTAACTCCACCCTCTAACTCCGCCCTCTAACTCCGCCCTCTAACTCCACCCTCTAACCCCGCCCCCTAATTCCGCCCTCTAACTCCACCCTCTAACTCCGCCCTCTAACTCCATCCTCTAACTCCACCCTCTAACCCCGCACCCTAATTCCGCCCTCTAACCCTGCCCTCTAACCCCGCCCTCTAACTCCATCCTCTAACTCCACCCTCTAACCCCGCCCTCTAACTCCACCCTCTAACCCCGCCCTCTAACCCCGCCCTCTAACTCCACCCTCTAACCCCGCCCTCTAACCCCGCCCTCTAACTCCACCATCTAACCCCGCCCTCTAACCCCACCCTCTAACCCCGCCCTCTAACTCCACCATCTAACCCCGCCCTCTAACTCCGCCCTCTAACTCCACCCTCTAACCCCGCCCTCTACCTCCACCCTCTAACTCCACCCTCTAACTCCATCCTCTAACTCCACCCTCTAACCCCGCCCTCTAACTCCACCCACTAACTCCAGCCTCTAACTCCACCCTCTAACCCCACCCTCTAACTCCGCCCTCTAACTCCATCCTCTAACTCCACCCTCTAACCCCACCCTCTAACTCCATCCTCTAACTCCACCCTCTAACTCCACCCTCTAACCCCGCCCTCTAACTCCATCCTCTAACTCCACCCTCTAACCCCGCCCTCTAACTCCGCCCTCTAACTCCACCCTCTAACTCCGCCCTCTAACTCCGCCCTCTAACTCCGCCCTCTACCTCCATCCTCTAACTCCGCCCTCTAACTCCGCCCTCTACCTCCACCCTCTAACTCCATCCTCTAACTCCGCCCTCTAACTCCACCCTCTAACTCCATCCTCTAACTCCACCCTCTAACCCCGCCCTCTAACTCCATCCTCTAACTCCACCCTCTAACCCCGCCCTCTAACTCCACCCTCTAACTCCGCCCTCTACCTCCACCCTCTAACTCCGCCCTCTACCTCCACCCTCTAACTCCGCCCTCTAACTCCGCCCTCTAACTCCGCCCTCTACCTCCACCCTCTAAGTCCGCCCTCTAACTCCGCCCTCTACCTCCACCCTCTAACCCCGCCCTCTAACCCTGCCCTCTAACTCCGCCCTCTAACTCCACCCTCTAACTCCGCCCTCTAACTCCGCCCTCTAACTCCGCCCTCTAACTCCACCCTCTAACTCCGCCCTCTAACTCCGCCCTCTACCTCCATCCTCTAACTCCACCCTCTAACCCCGCCCTCTAACTCCACCCTCCAACCCCGCCCTCTAACCCCGCCCTCTAACTCCACCCTCTAACCCCGCCCTCTAACCCAGCCCTCTAACTCCACCCTCTAACCCCGCCCTCTAACTCCGCCCTCTAACTCCGCCCTCTAACTCCATCCTCTAACTCCACCCTCTAACTCCATCCTCTAACTCCGCCCTCTAACTCCGCCCTCTAACTCCATCCTCTAACTCCACCCTCTAACTCCGCCCTCTAACTCCGCCCTCTAACTCCGCCCTCTAACTCCAGCCTCTAACTCCGGCCTCTAACCCCGCCCTCTAACTCCGCCCTCTAACCCCGCCCTCTGACTCCGGCCTCTAACTTCGCCCTCTAACTCCGCCCTCTAACCCCGCCCTTTAACTCCACCCTCTAACCCCGCCCTCTAACCCCGCCCCCTAACTCCGCCCTCTAACTCCACCCTCTAACCCCGCCCTCTAACCCCGCCCTCTAACTCCATCCTCTAACCCCGCCCTCTAACCCCGCCCCCTAATTCCACCCTCTAACTCCGCCCTCTAACTCCACCCTCTAACCCCGCCCTCTGACTCCGCCCTCTAACTCCGCCCTCTAACTCCGGCCTCTAACTCTGCCCTCTAACTCCGCCCTCTAACTCCGCCTTCTAACTCCGCCCTCTAACTCCGCCCTCTAACCCCGCCCTCTAACCCCGCCCTCTAATTCCACCCTCTGACTCCACCCTCTAACTCCGCCCTCTAACTCCGCCCTCTAACTCTGCCCTCTAACTCCGGCCTCTAACTCCGCCCTCTAACTCCGGCCTCTAACGCCGCCCTCTACCTCCGCCCTCTAACCCCGCCCCCTAATTCCGCCCTCTAATTCCACCCTCTGACTCCGGCCTCTAACCCCGCCCTCTACCTCCGCCCTCTAATCCCGCCCCCTAATTCCGCCCTCTAACTCCACCCTCTAACTTCGCCTTCTAACTCCGCCCTCTAACTCCGCCCTCTAACTCCCCCCTCTAACCCCGTCCCCTAATTCCGCCCTCTAACTCCGCCCTCTAACTCCGGCCTCTAACTCCGCCCTCTAACTCCGACCTCTAACTCCGCCCTCTGACTCCACCCTCTAACTCCACCCTCTGACTCCGCCTTCTGACTCCATCCTCTGACTCCATCCTCTAACTCCACCCTCTAATTCCACCCTCTAACTCCACCCTCTAACCCCGCCCTCTAACTCTGCCCTCTAACTCCACCCCCTAACTCCACCCTCTAACTCCACACCCTAACTCCGCCCTCTAACCCCGCCCCCTAATTCCGCCCTCTAACTCCGCCCTCTAACTCCGGCCTCTAACTCCGCCCTCTAACTCCGACCTCTAACTCCGCCCTCTGACTCCATCCTCTAACTCCACCCTCTAACTCCACCCTCTGACTCCGCCCTCTGACTCCATCCTCTGACTCCATCCTCTAACTCCACCCTCTAATTCCACCCTCTAACTCCACCCTCTAACCCCGCCCTCTAACCCCGCCCTCTAACTCCACCCCCTAACTCCACCCTCTAACTCCACACCCTAACTCCGCCCTCTAACTCCGCCCTCTAACTCCGCCCTCTAACTCCGCCCTCTAATTCCACCCTCTAACTCCGCCCTCTAACTCCGCCCTCTAACTCTGCCCTCTAACTCCACCCTCTAACTCCACACCCTAACTCCGCCCTCTAACTCCGTCCTCTAACTCCGTCCTCTAACTCCGCCCTCTAACTCCGCCCTCTAATTCCACCCTCTAACTCCGCCCTCTAACTCCGCCCTCTAACTCTGCCCTCTAACTCCGCCCTCTAACTCTGCCCTCTAACTCCACCCTCTAACTCTGCCCCCTAACCCCACCCCCTAACCCTACCCTCTAACTCCGCCCTCTAACTCCGCCCTCTAACTCTGCCCTCTAACTCCACCCTCTAACTCTGCCCCCTAACCCCACCCCCTAACCCCACCCTCTAACTCCGCCCTCTAACTCCGCCCTCTAACTCTGCCCCCTAACCCCACCCTCTAACTCCGCCCTCTAACTCCGCCCTCTAACTCTGCCCTCTAACTCCGCCCTCTAACTCCACACCCTAACTCCGCCCTCTGACTCCGCCCTCTGACTCCGCCCTCTAACTCCGCCCTCTAACTCCACCCTCTGACTCCGCCCTCTAACTCCACCCTCTAACTCCGCCCTCTAATTCCGCCCTCTAACTCCGCCCTCTAACCCCGCCCTCTAACCCCACCCTCTTGCGCTACTCCCGAATTGTCCCTGTAAGTTCAGCTGCCTGAGCCTCAAGCTCTCGAATTCCCTCCCCAGATCTCTCGCAACTCTTTTCACGGCACAGGAACACAGTGGTTAGCACTGCTGCCTCACAGCACCAGGGACCCGGGTTCGATTCCAGCCTTGGGTCACTGTCTGTGTGGAGTCTGCATGTTCTCCCCGTGTCTGCATGGGTTTCCTCCCGCTGTCCGAAAGGCTTGCTGGTTGGGTGCATTGACCGTGCTAAATTGCCCCTTAGTGTCAGGGGGACTTGCTAGGGTAGATTCATGGGTTAATGGGTGGGATTTGGTTGGTGCAGACTCGATGGGCTGAATGGCCTCCTTCTGCACTGTAGGATTCTATGATTCTAGTTTAAAGCACTTCATATCAACTACCTCTTCGACCAAGCTTTTTAGTCACTTTTTGTACATTTTATTAGTGTCACAAGTCGGCTTACATTAACACTGCGATGAAGTTACTGTGAAAATCCCCTAGTCGTCACACTCCAGCGCCTGTTCGGGTACTCTGAGGGAGAATTTAGCATGGCCAATGCACCCTAACCAACACGTTTTTCAGACTGCAGGAGGAAACCGGAGCACCCGGAGGAAACCCACGCAGACACGGGGAGAATGTGCAGACTCCGCACAGACAGTGACCCAAGTCGGGAATCGAACCTGGGTCCCTGGCGCTGTGAGGCAGCAGCGCTAACCACTGTGCCACCGTGCTGTCTGCCCGTTCCAATGTCTCAAATCCTGTTTAATATCACTCCTGGTAAATGGATCGGGATGTTTTCCTGTGTTCAAGCTGCTATTTCAATATGTGCTCATAAGATATAGGAGCAGAATGAGGCCATTCAGCCCATCGAGTTCGCTCTGCCATTCGATCATGGTTGATATGCTCCTCATCCCCATTTTCCTGCCTTCTCCCCATAACCCTTCAACCCATTCCCAATTAAAAATCTGTCTAACTCCTCCTTAAATTTACTCACTGTCCCAGCATGCACCGCACTTTGGGACAGCGAATTCCAGAGGTTCAGAGTTGTTGCTTTCTATCAGGGGTTGGGTAGTACTGGAGTCAGCTCAACCCCGGGTCACTGAGCGTAAACATGTCCTGGTTAACAGTCATCCCCCCCCCCCCGCCCCCGCCGACCCCCACCAAACCACCCCCCCCCCCCCGATCCCGGCTGATCCTGGTCGGATGCGAGGAGGCACCGTAATGATGTGTTGCGACTGGGGATGAGACCAGTGCTGGGAATGTTCGCTATGGAAAGCCTCTCACAGACACTCTCGATTTGGTCGCGGTATTCCATCCCTTTAGCTACGCAGATTTATTCCTTTTACAGGGATCCAAACACCATCTTCCGAGGGAACTCCTTAACCTCCAAGTGCATCGATGAGACAATGAAACTGGCGGGGAGGCATTACCTCCAAGTCACCCTGAAACCCATCGTGGACGAGGTGAGCAGCACCAACCCACCTCTCGCCCCCCCCCCCCGCCCCCCCACACACTCACGCACACTCACACACTCACACACTCACACACACACACTCACACACACTCACACACTCATGCACACACTCACACATTCGCATACACACACACACACACGCACACACACACTCACGCACACACACACGCACACACACACGCACACACACACACGCACACACACACTCACGCACACACTCACTCACACACGCACACACACACACTCACACACACTCACGCACACACACTCGCACACACACTCACGCACACACTCACACACTCACGCACACACTCACACACACATTCGCACACACACTCACGCACACACACACACACACGCACTCACACACACACACACACTCACACACACACTCACACACACACTCACACACACACTCACGCACACACTCACACACACTCACGCCCACACTCACGCACACTCACACACACGCACTCACACACACACACACTCACACACACACTCACGCATACACTCACACACACACACACTCACACACACACTCACACACACACTCACGCACACTCACACACTCATTCGCACACACACTCACGCACACACTCACACACACGCACTCACACACACATTCGCACACTCACACACACGCACTCACTCACACACATTCGCACACACGCACTCACACACACACACACACATTCGCACACACACTCACACACACACTCACACACACACACTCACACACACACTCACACACACACTCACACACACTCACACACACACTCACACACACTCACACTCACACACACTCACACACACACTCACACACACACACTCACACACACTCACACACACACTCACACACACTCACACACACACACACTCACACACACTCACACTCACACACACTCACACACACACACACACATTCGCACACACACTCACACACACACTCACACACACACACTCACACACACATCACACACACACTCACACACACTCACACTCACACACACTCACACACACACACTCACACACACACACTCACACACACTCACACACACACTCACACACACTCACACACACACACACTCACACACACTCACACTCACACACACTCACACACACTCACACACACACACACACACACTCACACACACTCACACTCACACACACTCACACACACACACTCACACACACACACTCACATACACTCACACTCACACACACTCACACACACACACTCACACACACACACTCACACACACTCACACACACACTCACACACACTCACACACACTCACACTCACACACACTCACACACACACACTCACACTCACACACACTCACACACACTCACACACACACTCACACACACTCACACACACACTCACACACACTCACACTCACACTCACACACACTCACACACACTCACACACACACACACACACACTCACACACACTCACACTCACACACACTCACACACACTCACACACACACACACTCACACACACTCACACACACTCACACACACTCACACTCACACACACTCACACACACTCACACACACACTCACACACACTCACACACACTCACACACACACTCACACACACTCACACTCACACACACTCACACTCACACACACTCACACTCACACACACTCACACACACACTCACACACACTCACACTCACACACACTCACACTCACACACACTCACACTCACACACACTCACACACACACACACTCACACACACACTCACACACACACACACACACACTCACACACACTCACACTCACACACACTCACACACACACTCACACACACTCACACTCACACACACTCACACTCACACACACTCACACTCACACACACTCACACACACACACACTCACACACACACTCACACACACACACACACACACACACTCACACACACTCACACTCACACACACTCACACACACACTCACACACACTCACACTCACACACACTCACACTCACACACACTCACACACACACACATGTCAATATTGGGTGAAAGAATCTGAACTCCTTTCTGCCTTCATTACAATGTGTGTGAATCTAACGTTAATGAAGTTTACAGTAAACCCAGTGGGTGGTAATAGGTTCTTAGCAAAGGAAGGATCTCAGAATGATGGGATGTGTAAGATTTACACAAACCCGGGTGCAATATTTGAGTTGACTGGAAGGTGAATCCTGAATCTTTTTTTGGAATTTATTTTACAGATCTGTGAAACCCACAAACCGTGTGAGATTGACCCAGTGAAACTGAGAGACGGAGAGAACCTGGAGTCGAATATGGTGAGAGTTTCTGGTGTTTGTAACAGTTGGTGATCTCTCTTTCTGAGGCTCAGTGTTTGATGGTGGATTCTGTTACAGGACAATCTCAGGCAATACGTGGAAAGAATTTTCAATGTCATCACGAAGTCTGGCATGAGTTGTCCCACTGTGATGTGTGACATCTTCTTCTCACTGAGGGAATCTGCTGCCAAGAGATTCCAAGGTAAAGCAACCCACCCTCGCTCTCACTCTCGTCCCGTCAATGCTCAACGCCATTCCCAACTCCCCAGATACTGAAACGGTTCCTGTCCACGTGCAACAAGAGTTGGACAATTCCAGGCTTGTGCTGACAAGTGGCACGTAGCCACACAAGTGCCAGGCAATAATCCAGGGGAGATTCGGAAAGAATGTTCCCGATGGTGGGGAAGTCCAGAACTAGGAGTCATAGTTTGAGGATAAGGGGTAAATATTTGGTGAGGAGAGATTTCTTCACCCAGAGAGTGGTGAATGTGTGGAATTCACTCCCACAAAAAGTAGTTCAGGGCAAAACATTGTCTGAAACTATAAAGGGTTGTGAATGTAGCCCAATCCATCACTCAAACCAGCCTCCCATCCATTGACTCTGTCTACACTTCCCGCTGCCTCGGCAAAGCAGCCAGCATAATCAAGGACCCCACGAACCCCGCACATTCTCTCTTCCATCTTCCGTCGGAAAAAAGATACAAAAGTCTGAGGTCATGTACCAACTGACTCAAGAACAGCTTCTTCCCTGCTGCTGTCAGACTTTTGAATGGACCTACCTCGCATTAAGTTGATCTTCCTCTACACCCTAGCTATGACTGTAACATTGCACTCTGCACTCTCTCTTTTCCTTCTCTATGAACAGTATGCTTTGTCTGTATAGCGCGCAAGAAACAATACTTTTCACTGTATGTTAATATATGCGACAATAATAAATCAAATCAATGATTTCAAAAAGAAATTCGAAACAGGGTTATGTTGATTGGTCATGTTCAATTGCCCCTTAGTGTCAGGGGGACTAGCAGGATAAATATGTGGGTTTACGGGGATAGGTCCTGGGTGGGATTGTTGTCGGTGCAGGCTTGATAGGCTGAATGGCCTCCTTCTGCACTGCAGGGATTCTATGATACTGTATAGCTCTTGGGGCTAAAGGGATCGAGGGATATGGGGGGAGGGGGGGATCAGGATATTGAATTCGATGGTGAGCCGTGATCAAAATGAATGGTGGAGCAGGCTTGAAGGGCCGAATGGCCTCCTCCTGCTTCTAGTTTCTATGTTTCTATGAGAATTGAAGCTGGAACCTCGGTTATTTTTCCAGACGATGCTGATGTTCGCTACACTGCTGTCAGCAGTTTTATCTTCCTCCGCTTCTTTGCCCCGGCCATTCTTTCACCAAACCTGTTCCAGCTTCACCCGCATCATCCGGTAAGTAGAAAACACGGACTTTGTCACTGAACGCAGAACAAACACATCCAGGGGCTGAACTAATGCAATAGTCAGGAGGCATTCTGGAAAACCCCGTGAAGTGGAGTACAGAAGGGCAAACAAACACAGAGATGGAAATGTTAGCATCGCAATGAGAAACCTGTCCAAGCACACTGGTCTGTGTGGCCTCTCCGTCCCGTTCCCCACAGTCACACTGACTCCTGAAGCTAATCCGAGTGTTTGTGTCCTTTACGTTTACTCAGTATCTATCCGGCATCTTTCCTTTTTGGAATGTTTTGGTTTTAATTGTGACAAAGCATTTCGTGTTCCGTTAACTCCCGTTATCTGCGATGCAATGGAAGCGCCTTGACCTCTGTGTCAGAAGTTCGCGGGGCTCGAGTTCCACTGCACAGATTTGATCACATGATCCAGCCTGACCGAGGGGGCGCTGCACTGTCAGAGGTGCAGTTTTTCAGATGTGATGTTGGACAGAGGCCCCATCTGCCCCCTTGGGTAGATGCAGCCACAGCTTTGAAGATGAGCCGGGGAGGGGGGTTGCAGGGGGAGGGGGAGAGATGGGGGGGGGGGGGGGGCGATGGGCTTGGGGTCGGCGGGGGAGGTTCTCTCTGATACCCTGACCAATACTTATCCATGATGTGGAGATGCCGGCGTTGGACTGGGGTAAACACAGTAAGAAGTCTCACAAATCCTGGTTAAAGTCCAACAGGTTTATTTGGTAGCAAAAGCCACGAGCTTTCGGAGCGCTGCCCCTTCGTCAGGTGAGGTCACCTGATGAAGGGGCAGCACTCCGAAAGCTCGTGGCTTTTGCTACAAATAAATCTGTTGGACTTTAATCAGGGGTTGTGAGACTTCTTACAATATTAACCTCTCAGACAAGGTCACTCAAACAGATTGGTCAATTATCTCAGCGACTTTCTTTCTAAAAATTGGCAACCACCTTTCACACATCAGCCACATTCAACCCATCTCCAAATACACTGACCATACCTTCTGGAGAGTGAGTGAGTGAGTGAAGGAGGGAGCGAGGGAGCGAGCGACACGCAGTCAGGAGGAACAGGGGACTCTGGTTCCCAAAGTTCTCCACCACTGGGGGGCTTCCTCACCTCATGCTGAGGTCATTGATAGAGATCGATTGCTGTAATCTATCAGTAATTAGAACAAAGCTGATGACACCAACAAAATGGACACAAAGATCTTTGCCCCTTTCCCTTAGAAGACTGGTATTTATAGTGTTATTGGCAGAAAATTATAGCTGAAAAAAAAGACAAACTGTTGAAGCTTTTTGTCTTGCACTCATCAGAGTCAAAGTGAGTAACAATTTATACTGCATGAGAAAAGGGTGCTGATTGGATGGCAAGTCGACTCTGATTGGTCGAAGCGTTACCATGGAGAATGAACCAGGGGCCAATTGTGCCCTGGGGTTTTGTTCAATTTAAACAATGTGCGATGTGGGGACATGTTCCTTTTGCCTGTACAGAAAAGGTCCCAACGTATGAATGTATGTAGCTGCCAGCAAGTGGCGACTGGGTCACATGGCAAACCTGAACAATAATCTTAAACTGGAGATGAGCCTAATTCTTGGCAAACTTGGGATTGTCCAGTAAGTGCGGCCCAATCACAAAATCACATCTACCGTTAGGCATGTAGTGAGTTTAGGTTGGGTAAGATCAATACTCTGCCGATTGTGAGAAGCCAGAGGGATGTGCTTTGATAGAGTCCACCAGTTGTTGGGACGTACGGCCCATATACCCGGCATTGAAACTCAGAGACCACAGTATTCATTTGTGTGGTTGGCAGAATGTCATTTTGGTTTGACGGCAGCATCCTATTGGTGGAGAATACCACACGGTATTGCTGCGGTATAGTAGGAGTGTAAACAGCTGGCTTCACCTGGTGCCCAGTGTTTTGAGATACCTTACCCTTCCTGGGTAAACTGAGAAGACCAGGCACCTTCAGGACTGAAAGTGATGGCCTTAAGCCCATTCATGAGTTTGCGCGATATGGAGCCATACAGATCAAGAGAACAGAAAACACCCTTCGGCCCATTGTGTCTGTGCTGGTCAAGGACAAACCACCCAACTATTCTAGTCCCATTTTCCAGCACTTGGCCCAAAGCCGTATGTGCCTTGGCATCGCAAGTGCACACCTCAATACTTCTTAAATGTTATGAGGGTCTCTGCCTCCACCACCCTTTCAGGCAGTGAGTTCCAGACTCCCACCACCCTCTGAAATCATAGAATTATAGAATCCTACAGTGCAGAAGGAGGCCATTTGGCCCATCGAATCTGCACCGACTCTCTGACAAAGCATCTTACCAAGGTCCACTCCCCCCCTCCCCCCCTTCATCCCCATAACCCCACAGATTTGCCCTGCTAATCTACACATCTTGGGACACAAGGGGGCAATTTAGCATGGCCAATCCATCTAACCCGCATGGTTTAGCAAGGTAAAGCAACCTAACCTGCACATCTTTGGAGTGTGGGAGGAAACCGGAGCACCCGGAGGAAACCACACGCAGGCACGGGGAGAACGTGCGAACTCCACACAGACAGTGACCCGAGGAATTGAACCCGGGTCCCTGGTGTTGTGAGGCAGCAGTGCTAACCACTGTGCCACCATGCCGCTCTGGGTGAAAAAGATTTTCCTCACATCCCCTCTAAACCTCCTGCCGTTTCCCTACATATATAGCGAGCAATGATATAATCAGGGGAGCCATTATCCCACAGAATAGCTTTGATGTCTCTCTATTCCAGCATCAAGCTTGCATGGTGAATAAATGGCTCAGGTCCTATTTAGGAGATTATGTAATTACTGCTGTGGCTTTACTGATTCTTGGAAATGTTGATCACGAGTTCTTAATGATTTCATCTTTTCCTGTAGGACCCATTAACAGCGCGAACTCTGACCCTGGTATCTAAGACCATCCAGACTTTGGGAAGCTTATCCAAATCCAAGTCTGTAAGTTTTCTGCTGTGCTTACTCTGTGTTCTAATGAGACTGTATTTAACTGTACCGACTGTCTCCACGGCAATAAGCTAAACCCATGCTCCCGGTAAGGTCAGTGTTTGGTGGGTGTGTATCAGTCGAAGGGATATGATGGTGTACTGCTGATACGACTACAAACTGAAAATACACTGGTCTCAGTAAAAGTGACCACACAACTGTCGGTGTGGAGTTTGCATGTTCTCCCCGTGCCTGCGTGTGGTTTCCTCCGGGTGCTCCGGTTTCCTCCCACACTCCAAAGATGTGCAGGTTAGGTGGATTGGCCATGCTAAAATTGGTTATGTTGGGGAACTAACTAGGGTAAGTGCATGGGGTTATGGGAATCGGGTTTGGGTGAGATTGTGGTCAGTGCAGAGTCGATGGGCCGAATGGCCTCCTTCTGCACTGTAGGATTCTATGATCTACGATCTATAACTAGTCGTAAAATGGTTCTAGTTGTGTTGGACCTCCTCAAACTAATTCCAGGAGGACTCAGGTGCAGTCACACAGAGAGAGCATTGTCTCAGAGATCACTAGAGTTTCCTCCGGGTACTCCGATTTCCTCCCACTCTGCAAAGATGTGCAGGATAGGTGGATTGGCAATGATCAATGCACGGGGTTACGGGGATAGACAGGGGGAGTGGGCCTAGGTAGAATGCACTTTCCGTGTGGACTGGATGGGCCAAATGGCCTCATTCTGCACTATAGGATTCTATGGAACACAGCCCTCTGCCAAATCACAAAAGTTTCACCATCGTTATACATTGTTGGTTAAATACACAGAACATTGATTAGATTCCAATCTCGTCCACATGTAGGGTTCGATTAAACATTTCACCCCAACAAGGCTCTTTAGCTTCTCCTTATCCTATCCAGAACCTACACTTTAATCTGCACTTACCTCCTGCCCCTCTAACGGTAAACAGAGTTAGTTCCCAAGGCCTTACTGGAGAGTTCCACTGTTATAGGCCCTTAGGGTGTGTGGGCTGCGGCGATTGGGGCTCAATGCTGCCTTTGAGCAAGAACTCCCAGTCTTCCTCAGTGATCTCAAGAGCAGACTAAAGCTACAGAGCTGTCTGTCTGATTTACCCCGTGAGTGCCGCTCCCTCTGGGTGAAGAAATCTTGTTGAGTTTACGTGAATAGACTTCATGGTTTACCTCGATTCTGTTAAACAAACTAAACCTTCCCCAAGCATTTGTAGATCATCAGATTTAACTGGTTTATGTTGTTGATGTTCATGTTAACTTAAGTTTAATTATTAGTGTCACAAGTAAGGCTTGCATTACACTGCAATGAAGTTACTGTGAAATTCCCGAGTCCCCACATTCCTGCGCTGTTGGGGTCAATGCACCGAACCAGCATGCCTTTAAGACTGTGGAAGAAAACCAGAGTCCCTGGAAGAAACCCACACAGACATGGGGAGAACGTGCAAACTCCACACAGACAGTGACCCGAGATGGGAATTGAACCCGGGTCCCTGGTGCTGTGAGGCAGCAGTGCTAACCACTGTGCCACCGTGCCGTGGGTAATCAGTGCTCTCTGTGGGATACTCCATCTCAATCAATCCACAATCAATTCTCAATTGACGGAGGATGAGGGGTGACCTAATAGAGGTGTATAAAATTATGAAAGGCATAGATAGGGTGAACGGTGGGAAGCTTTTTCCCAGGTCGGTGGTGACGTTCACGAGGGGTCATAGGTTTAAGGTGAGGGGGGGTAGGTTTAACACGGATATCAGAAGGACGTATTTTACACAGAGGGTGGTGGGGGCCTGGAATGCGCTGCCGGGCAAGGTTGTGGAGGCGGACACACTGGGAACGTTTAAGACTTATCTAGACAGCCACATGAACGGAGTGGGAATGGAGGGATACAAAAGAATGGTCTAGTTTGGACCAGGGAGCGGCGCGGGCTTGGAGGGCCGAAGGGCCTGTTCCTGTGCTGTATTGTTCTATGTTTTTTGTTCAAAATGGATAAAGCTCTGTGCTCACATTCACATCCACAAAACCCAGCTGAAGATATCTGCTGCTGTCTCTGTGTGAAATATATCGCGTGTGATGAAAAGACATAGTAAATCTGTTTCATGGTTTCTTAACAGTGCATAAAGCTGATGAGTTAATTAATTGTCTGAAATGTAAAGTCCAGGTTTCTGAGCCGGCTTTTTATGAGTGCCCCTGTTCATTACTGGAAAAAGAATACATGGAATACTGTGCACAGTTCTGGTCACCCTATTATAGAAAGGATATTATTAAACTAGAAAGAGTGCAGAAAAGATTTACTAGGATGCTACCGGGACTTGATGGATTGAGTTATAAGGCGAGGCTGGATAGACTGGGACTTTTTTCTCTGGAGCGTAGGAGGCTGAGGGATGATCTTATAAAGGTCTATAAAATAATGAGGGGCACAGATCAGCGAGATAATCAATCTTTTCCTAAAGGTAGGGGAGTCTAAAACTAGAGGGCATAGGTTTAAGGTGAGAGGGGAGAGATACAAAAGGTCCAGAGGGGCAATTTTTTCACACAGAGGGTGGTGAGTGTCTGGAACAAGCTGCCAGAGGTAGTAGTAGAGGCGGGTGCAATTTTGTCTTTTAAAAAGCATTTAAATAGTTACATGGATAAGATGGGTATAGAGGGATATGGGCCAAATGCGGGCAATTGGGATTAGCTTAGTGGTTAAAAACTGGGCGGTATGGACAAGTTGGGCCGAAGGGCCTGTTTCCATGCTGTAAACCTTGATGACTCGAAGACAAAGGATTATGTAAGTCTATTTGAGAAAGAGTTCTGTTTCTGTACAGTGGCCATTAGCAGGACCCCCTGATAGCAATTCTCCTGGGCAATTAGCAGGAATATGTTAATAAATATTTCGTTTCTATTTTTTAAATAATTTACTTTTTAAAATTATATCTGCAGGCAAGTTTCAAAGAATCCTACATGGCCATCTTCCATGAGCACTTTAATGAACAGAAATACACAGAGGCTGTGAGAAATGTAGGTATCTGTTGTCGGTGAGCATTCTCTCATTTTCCCCATTGAGTGAGAAAAGCAAGTGTCCGCAGGGGCATGGTAAAGGTTTCTAGGTGAGAGGTTAAACTGAGGTCCCAATCTGCCCCCCTCAGAGGAACATGGAGGGTCCCATTCTGCTCTTTCAGAGAGTTCAGGGAAGTTCACATCTGGACCCCGGGCAATATTTATCTTCAACCAAGAGATTCTCTGGTCATGTCTCTCACTGCTGCCTATGGGGTCTTGCTGTGTGCAAATTGGCTACGGCATTTCCTACGTTATAACAGTGACTGGGACAGCACGGTGGCACAGTGGTTAGCTCTGCTGACTCACAGCGCCAGGGACCCAGGTTCAATTCCAGCCTTGGGGGACTGTGTGGAGTTTGTATGTTTTCCCCGTGTCTGCGTGGGTTTCCTCCGGGTGCTCCAGTTTCCCCCCATGCTCCAAAGATGTGCGGGTTAGGTTGATTGACCATGCTAAATTGCCCTTTAGTGTCAAGAGGACTAGCTAAGGTAAATTCATGAGGTTATGGAGATAGGGCCTGGGTGGGATTGTGGTCGGTGCATGCATGATGGGCCAAATGGCCTCCTTCTGCACTGTAGGGACTCTATGATTCTATGACTGCACTTCAAAAACACTTTGTGGTATTGAGATTGTAATAAATTTAAATCTTCCTTTATCAACAAATTCACACATTTATTCCGATGGTGAAAGGAGGATAGTCTTTTCCAGCAGTGAGCAGCTGTTGTTGGATGTGGACGGTTTGTGTCCATGTGTTGGGTTTGTGATTAATGTGCAGATTTGTCTTTGTCTTCAGGTTTCGGGAGTTTGGATTTAGCATTTGGGTTTATGATTGGGATTTGGATTTGAGTTCCTTTGGAATTCCTATTTATCCAGGTCTAATCCGGATCTTCCCACTCTGCCTTTGGTGTGAGGACCAAACCTTCTGTCCGAGATTATAAACGGGAATCCTTACCGGTGAAAGGCTGGCCTCTAATTGCCGACATCGGTAACTTTATCCCGAGCGTCCCCGGGAAGAGAACAGAACAAAGCAACATGACCCCGATGCTATGGATTAATTTAACACAGTTTTTAATGGTGAACCTTTCTTCTTAAATCAAAGGAAAGTCAGAATTTAGTTGTAATTAGAGTCCGAGGGGCAGAGGGACCAGTGGGTTTCGCCAAGGCTGGTTTTGTGACACAAAAGGTTAAATAATGGCAGAGGAAGAGGGTTGTGGGGACTTTACATAAAGAGCCGCAAGTCATTTAATACTGCACCTCTGTTTTGGATGAAGTTCCTAGATTTAATCTCCTCATCTGGAAGGAAGGATCACAAGAGCATTGAACAGCCCATTGTCCTGAAGGAAGGGTGAGTTCTTGCATTGTCGCAGATTCACATTCAACACCTTCACTGCTCTTCATGTTGTCCACTCCATTTGTATTTCTTGTGCTGCCATTGTCATGATTCTGGGTAATTCAGCGTTTGTTGGACCTGTCCATTTCAGTATCAAAGGAAGACATTTATATCTAATGTTTACATGTAAAAGAAAACCAGAATAACCATTGTGTCATGTTTAATTTTTTTAAATTTTGGGTGGCACGGTGGCACAGTGGTTAGCACTGCTGCCTCACAGCGCCAGGGGCCCGGGTTCGATTCCTGGCTTGGGTCACTGTCTGTGCGGAGTTTGCACATTCTCCCAGTGTGTGTCTGTATGTGTGTGACTGTTTGATTTATTATTGTCACATGTATTAGTATATAGTGAAAAGTATTGTTTCTTGCGCTATACAGACAAAGCATATTGTTCATAGAGAAGGAAAGGAGTGCAGACTATAGTGTTACAGTCATAGCTAGGGTATAGAGAGAAAGATCAACTTAATGTGAGGTAGGTCCATTCAAAAATCTGATGGCAGCAGGGAAGAAGCTGGTTGGTACATGACCTCAGACTTTTGTATCTTTTTCCCAATGGAGTTAAAAATAAAGTAAGGTTTATTTATTAGTCACAAGAAAGGCTTACATTAACACTGCAATGAAGTTACTGTGAAATTCCCCAAGTCGCCGCAGTCCGGCGCCTGTTCAGGTCAATGCACCTAACCAGCACGTCTTTCAGAATGTGGGAGGAAACCAGAGCAAACACGCAGACACGGGGAGGACGTGCAAACTCCACACAGACAGTGACTCAAGCCGGGAATCGAACTTGGGTCCCTGGCACTGTGAGGCAGCCGTGCTAACCATCATACTACCGTGCCGCCCAAGAAGGTGGAAGAGAGGATGTCCGGGGTGCGTGGGATCCTTAATTATGCTGGCTGCTTTTCTGAGGCATCGGGAAGTGTAGACAGAGTCAATGGATGGGAGACTGGTTTGTGTGATGGATTGGGCTACATTCACAACTTTTTGTAGTTTCTTGCGGTCTTGGGCAGAGCAGGAGCCCATACCAAGCTGTGATACAACCAGAAAGAATGCTTTCTATGGTGCATCTGTAAATGTTGGTGAGAGTCGTAGCTGACATGCCAAGTTTCCTTCGTCTTCTGAGAAAGTAGAGGCATTGGTGGGCCTTCTTAACTATAGTGTTGGCATGAGGGGACTAGGACAGGTTGTTGGTGATCTGAGTATCTGGGAGCGTGTGTGTGTGTATGAGTGTGTGTGTCAGTGTGTGCCCTGCGATGGCCTGGTGTTCCGTCCTGGCTGTACCCCACTCAATGCCCAGTGGCTGCTGTGAGAGGTTCCCACTCCCCGCGACCCTGAATTAGGGTAAGCGGCGAAGCGAAAGTGAAGAAGTTGAATTTTTATAATTCGTTGCCAGGATGTGGGCAAGGCCACGTTTATTGTCCATCCCCTTGTCCCCGAGGGACAAGGACAGGTTGTTGTGTCAAGAAAGCGGTTAGCCACCTTCTTGACACAACTGAGTCTCTCGCATGGCCAGGTAACAGTCTGCCATATTGCTGTGGGACTGGAGTCACATACAGGCACAAAATGAGAAAGGATGGAAGGTTTCCTTCCCTGAGGGACATTCATGAACCAGATGGGTTATTACCAAAATCCCGCAGCTTTGTAGTCACTTTAACTGAGAGCAGTTTTCTATTTTAACTCGGGCTGCCCTGGGTGGGATTTGAACACACACTCCCTGGAGTATTTGTCCAGCAACAGAACCATTGTACTCTCGGGCTCTGGTTTAGAAGAGCGGAGATGTAGAGTCATTGTTTTTGTTGCTAATATATGTGTAGAAAAGACTGACAAGATTTTTAAAAGTTGAGGTTAGAAAGCCCTCCTCTGATTTATCATCCATTAAAATTAATTATTCTGAACTTTGCTGAAAAGAGGGACAAGCTGAAGTTTCTCGTCTCGCACTCATCAGGACAAATGCAAGAATACCAAATTTCAAATGACACAACAATTTATACTGCAGGAGAAAGGGAGTGCTGATTGGTGAGGAAGTCCATTCTAATTGGCTGAGGCATTGCCATGGAGAATGCAAAGGGGAAAAATAGGCTCCCCAATTAATCAAAAAAGACGCAAAGCTTGAAATTATTCCTCTTGTCCTCCAGTGGCAACCCTCGACCTGCAAACAATCAGCACCATTTCCTGCTGTAGTAAGAATTGCTGTGTATTGCCAATTGATGAATTGCTATTTGGACCTGACAGCATAGTGGCCCAGTATTCATGTGCGGCACCGTGGCACAGTGGTTAGCACTGCTGCCTCAAAGCGCCAGGGACCCGGGTTCAACTCCCAGCTTGAGTCACTGTCTGTGCAGAGTTTGCACGTTCTCCCCGTGTCTGCGTGGGTTTCTCCGGGTGCTCCGGTTTCCTCCCACAGTCCGAAAGACGTGCTGGTTAGGTGTATTGGCCGTGCTAAATTCTCCCTCAGTGAACCCGAACAGACGCCGGAGTGTGGCGACTAGGGGATTTTCACAGTAACTTCATGGCAGTGTTAATGTAAATCTATTTGTGACACTAATAAATAAACTTTAAACTTTTAAATATTCTGATTAACACTTCCAGAACTAAGGCAGCAGTGATGATCTGTAAATTCCCATATCAATATGGGCTCAAAAGAATAATCTAAATTTACAGTAAAACATTAATGAGAGAATTCACAGAATTGTCTCGCTGCAGAGATCAACAGTAACAGCTCACGAAATGGAGCAAATCTAACCAGAGTGAAATGTGCTTCCTTGGGAGATAACTTATCAGAATCTAAACAACAAACAATAAGGAAACAATTTGACTCTCACTGCGACCATCGCAAGAAGAAGAATGTGGAAAAACTGGAAGGTGAAATAGTTTTACAGCTAAAAGTAACAGAGGAACTTCTCCAGCAGGCAGCTGGTGAGTAACATCTTCAGAGCAATGACACCGAGGACAGCTGGTCAGCCAGGAGTGCGGCACACTTTCTGAATTAAGCCATGGCTAAATGGTCTGAAGCTGACAAAGAACTTAAAGATTTAAAGGTGATGGCGGAGCAGGCTCGAGAGGCTGAATGGCCTACTGCTGCTCCCGGTTCTTATGCTTATTTGGCCCATTGTATCTGCACCAGCTCTCTCTGTGCTTCTTCCCTGATACAGAATCCCTACAGTACAGAAGGAAGCCATTCGGCCTACCAAGTCTGCACCGACTCTCTGACAGCACCTTACCCGGGCCGTATCCCCATAACCCCAACTGCCCACCCACCAATCCTCCAAGCCTACACATGCTGGAACACTAAGGGGCAATTTAGCATGGCCAATCCACCTAATCCGCACATCTTTTGGACTGTGGGAGGAAACCGGAGCACCTGGAGGAAACCCACGCAGACACGGGGAGAATGTGCAGACTTCACACAGACAGTGACCCAAGGCCGGAATCGAACCTGGGTCCTGGCGCTGTGAGGCAGCAGTGCTAACCACTGTGCCACCGTGCTGCCCATCACTGAAATTGGTGAAAATATAACCTTTGAATTCAAGTTTAAACATCACTATCTGTGGGGAGTGGGGGGGGTGGAAGATTGCAGAGTCTGATGGACCCTCATGCCTCTGCTAGTTCTTTGAAAAGATCCAATTAGTCTCACTCTCTCTGCGCTTTCCTCTATCATTCTGTAGTTTTCCATGTCTTTACAAATTGCATTTACCTGATTCCCTTCTGAAGGTTATTAGTGAATCTGCTTCCACCTCCTTTTCAAGCAGCGCCTTCCAGATCACAACTCGCTGTGTAGAAAAAAAAACACTCAAACCCCTCCTAATTCTGTTACCAATTATCTGAAATCTGTGTTCTGTGGTTACTGACCCTTCTGCCATTAGAAACAGTTTCTCCTTCGTTACCCGATCAAAACACCTCATTATTTGGAACACCTCTGTTAACTCTTCCGATATTTTTACATTATTATTGCTGTCCTGCTGTTGTTCAGTTATCTGAAAATTAATTTATTTCCATTCTTTAGCCTTGCTCCTGTGTCCTATTGATTCCTGCTCATGTCTGCTTCTACCCAAACTGAGTTGGCGTTAACTCTGTTTCTCTCCTAATTGATGCTGAGCTTTTCCGTCCTCCTCTGTTCTTGGTACATTCTGAGTTTTGAATGTTCCACGTTCTTCGCAGCTGATAAAGCATTTCAGGAAAAGGTTAATATTTAACCTGGGTCAGCTGGACGCCAGTGAAAGTGGATGTCACCGTGGCTTCAGAGTGAAAGTGGGCGACAGTATTAGCAAATCAATCACTTTGAGACAAATACAAGCGTGGCCAGGAGTTTGGAATGTGCTCTGAAAAGGAGAAATATAACGACAAAGGAAGATGCAACTAATGACCTGTTACTAAAAGTATTGACTATTGACATCATGACTAAAAGTATTCACAGACCACTGCCTTTTGAGGGAGAGAATTCCAAAGACTCACCACCCTCTGAAAGAAAAATATTCATAGAATCCTATAGTGCAGAAGGAGGCCATTCGGGCCATCGAGTCTGCACCAACCACAATCCCACCCAGGCCCTAACCCCATAACCCCACACATTTACCCTAGCTAGACCCCAGACACTAAGTGTCAATTTAGCATGGCCAATCCACCTAACCCGCACACCTTTGGAGTGTGGGAGGAAACCGGAGCACCCGGAGAAAACCCACGCAGACATGGGGAGAGCGTGCAAACTCCACACAGACAGTGACCCAAGGCGGGAATCGAACCCTGGTCCCTGGCGCTGTGAGGCGGCAGCGCTAACCACTGTGCCACCGTGCCACCCACTGTGTTTATTAACAGGACAAAGCTTGAAATAGTCGTGGGAATTTTAATTTCAAATCTTATCTCCGAGTATACGATGAGAATTTCTGCTCAGTGATTGATTTAGTAAAATTTATAACTCGGAGGTTCCAACTCTTTAAGATAGATCTTTGGCATGATTGACAAGGCTGCGATTTATTGCCAGTCCTAGTTGGCCAAGTTTGATACCCTTGAGCATCTTGCTGGGTTAGCTCAAAGGAGTGAGTAAGAATCAGTCTTGTTGCTGTGGGACTGGAGTCACATACAGGCCGTACTGGGTAAGGACAGCAGGTTACCTTCCCCGGAGGATGTTAGTGAACTAGTTGGGTTTTTATGACAATTCAGCAACTTCACCATGGTCACTTTTACTGAGACCAGCTTATTTTTATTTCAACTGAGGTGAAATTCTCAAACAGCCAATGATGGGATTTGAATTTATCTTTCCCGGGATTATTAATCTGGGGCTCTTGGTCATCAGACCAGTAACTGTTGCATTATCGTACGGGGTCAGATAACAAAGATTAAAAGATATTGGGCGGGATTTTATGGCCTCGCTCGTCCTGAAACCGTGAAATCCCGTCCGAGGTCAACGGACCTTTCCATTGTCCGTCCCTCACCCGCTCCGATTCCTATGGCGGGCAGAATGGTAAAATTCCAGTGATTCTGTGCACCCTGGACACTTGAAGGGCTGATTATCTGAGTGGTGAATGGGAGTGTTATCCATTGGGAATGTGTGCTGGGAAAACCATGAACGTTCCCAACAAATGAGGCTCCGAGTCTGGAGCTGACCCTCAGACTGTAGACATTTTGGAGAACAGCAATCCCTTTCGCCTGCCAGGTTCCTTCACCGTTTAATCTTTATTAAATTTTCTGACTGATGTTACTTCCTTTGTGGCTGCAAAGATTTCAGTTGCTAACCTTCCTGACTGATATTGATGTTTTTTCCTTTAGGTTTATGATTAAGCGAGCCCAGGGAAGAAATCGTTTCGGCATCAAGAACTTCAAGAAGCGATGGTTCCGTCTCACCAATCACGAGTTCACCTACCACAAACACAAAGGTGCCCCAATTCTCCTTATCCTGCGGAACACTCACTGCCAGTAATGTTCCATTTATCCTGTCCTGTCTCCTGACTGTCTTACTCCCAGTTGGATTTTCCTCTCCCACACTCTGAGAGACTCCACCGATTGTGGATCAAGTTGTTACTCACTGATACACTCTCTTCCCCCTCAGCTGCAACCTGCGAATCCCATGTTCGCTGGAGGATTTTCCTTCCTGCCAAACAATGGAATTCATTGATGGAGATTAGCCGGCATTGTCCCCCCTACCCTCCTCCTTAATTTGCCACCCGCCACCTCCCCCACTGCCACAGTTTGTCACAATCTCCAATAAGACATAGGAACCATTCGGCCCATCAACGAAAACATGGCTGATCTGATATAATAATCCTCAACTCCACTTTCTCGCCTTATCCCCATAACCCTCGATTCCCTTACTGATTAAAAATTTGTCCACCTCAGCCTTGAACATACTTAACCACCCAGCCTCTACTATCCTCTGCGGTAAAGAATTCCACCGGTTCACTCCCCTCTGAGAGAAGAAATTCCTCCTCATCTCTTGTTAAATGGACAACCCCCTTACTCTGAGATGATGCCCTCTGGTCCAAAACTCTCCCACAAGGGAAAACAACCTCTCAGCATCAACCCTGTCAATCCCCCTGAGAATCCGATACGTCTCAATAAGGTTGTCTCTCATTCTTCTAAACTCCAATAAGTACAGGCCCAACCTACTCTCCTCATAAGAAAATCTCTCCAGATCCAGGATCAACCTAGTGAACCTTCTCTGGACTGCCTCCAATGCCAGTATTTATTACCTTAAATATGGGGATTGAAACTATTCCAGGTGTGGTCTAACTAGTGCCTTGCATAGTTTGAGCAAGACTTCCTTATTTTTATACTCCATTCCCTTTGAAATAAAGGCCAACATTCCATTTGCCTCCCTATTACCGGCTGAACTTGCATGCGAGCTTTTTGTGCACGAGGACCCCAAATCCCTCTGAGCAGCAGCTTTCTACAGTCTCTCTCCATTTAAATCTATCTCCCATCACTTACTGACAGCCAGGGTAGAGAGAGTCAGTAGGGTAGTTGTAGAGAAGATGTTTCCAGTTGTGGGGGAGACTAAACCCAGAGGCTGCCAATAGAAGATTATCACTAATTTATCACTAATAAATTCAAAGAACAGTACAGCACAGGAACAGGCCCTTCGACCCACCAAGCCTCTGCTGACACACGACACCTTTCTAAACGAAAGACCTTTTGCCTCTACGGGGTCCGTATTCCTCTATTCACTACCTATTCATGTATCCGTCAAGATGTCTCTTAAAATTTGCTATTGTATCTGCTTCTACCACCTCCTCTGGCAACGCATTCCAGGCACTTAACATCCTCTGTGTAAAAAAACTTTCTTCTCACATCACCTTTAAACTTTCCCTTTATTACCTTAGACCAATGTCCCCTAGTAATTGACATTTCCACCTTGGGGAAAAAGACTCTGTCTATCCATTCTATCGGTGCCTCTCGTAATTTTGTGAACTTCTATCAGGTCGCCCCTCAGCCTCTGATGTTCAAGTGAAAACAAACCAAGGTTGTCCAATCTCTCCTCGTAGCTAATACCCTCCAAACATTCAGTGGGGAAACCTGTTTACCCAGAGAGTGGGGAGAATGTGGAACTCACTCCCACAGGGAGTGATCAAGGTGAATAATAAAGATACGTTTTAATAGGAAGTTGGATAAACATGAGGGAGAAAGGGACACGAACATACGCTGATAGGGCGAGATGAGAGTGGGGTGGGGGTGGGAGGAGGTGCGAATGGCCTGTTTCTGACGTGGATTATCAATGTAATTCTAGGTAAGTTTGTTCCATTAGTCTGTGACTTAATGAATGGATTTAACCTGAAGGTTTAACCAGAGTGGGGAATGACGTGTTGCGTTTTGTTTTCAGCCTATCAGGACCTGTGCTAATAAACCTTTGTCCCTATTTTCTTTTCAGGAGACCAGTCGTTGTATAATATTCCCATTGAAAATATTCTTGCGGTAGAGAAACTGGAGGAAGAATCTTTCAAAATGAAAAATGTGAGTTGAGTGTAATGTGTTGCCCAGGGACAATAGGATGGAAGTGGTTATAATGATGCAAGGCTGGGACTGGATGGTTAGGAGCAAGTTGTTGGTTGAGTGGTCAAGGACAAAGGGTCAAAGCTATAACCACAACAACTTTCATTTAAATAGTGCCTTTCATCTTGGATCCCACCCCAGGTGCTGACTGTAAATCAGACAGAAATTGACACTGAACCAAAGCAGGAGATATTGGGGTAGGCGACCAAGAGCCTCATCCACGGGGTAGGTTTTAAGGAGCGTGTTAAGGGAGAGAGAGAGAGTGACAGAGAGGTGGACAGATTCAGAGGGAGCTCAGCTCAGGGCTGGAGCCAGGAAGTTGACGGTGTGGCCACCAGTGGTGGAGCGATTAAAATCAGGGATGCTGAGGAGAATTAGAGAAACACAGAGCCCTCGGAGAGTAGCAGGGTTGTGGGGGGGTTGCAGAGATAGAGTGGGGGAGAGGCCAAAGAGAGATTTGACAACAAGGATGGAAATTTTAATATTTGGGCATATTTGGAGCAGAGAGGTAACAGGTCAGAGAGGTCATAGTTCAGAGAGGTCACAGGAGAGCAGAAAGCGGGGGACACACCAAGGTTGCAAACAGTCTGGTTGAGACTGAGGCTGTGCCCAGGGAGTAGGAGGGAGTGGGAGTTAAACTAACAAGAGTTTGTGATGGGGATTGAAAACAATGGCTGCAGCCTTCCCCATGTTTAATTGGGGGAATTGGAATTGATGTTGCCTTGCAGAATCACAGCCCCAAAACTACCGACCAGTACAGTTCCAGAAAATCAGTGGCTACTGGCCAAATGGGTCAGATTCTCATTTAAACCAGAGTTTAACTATTGCTTCCTGTTGGTTGATTCAGATGTTTCAAGTTATTCAGCCGGAAAGAGCGTTGTACATTCAGGCCAACAACTGCGTGGAGGCAAAAGACTGGATTGACATCTTGACTAAAGTTAGCCAGTGCAACAAGAAGCGATTGACCAAGTACCATCCCTCAGCCTACCTCAACGGACACTGGCTGTGCTGCAAGACCAGCGCAGACTCTGCTCCAGGATGTACTCCCTGCACTGGGTAAGAGAGGCTCCACTTTGCAGTTTGTAATGAACAGTTTGTTACGCCACGGGAGTGATTCATTAACTAGTGTAACTATGCCCACTAGTTACTGACTCACTAACCAGTGTAACTATACCCACTAGTTGCTGATTCACTAACCAGTGTAACTATACGCACTAATTACTGATTCACTACATAGTGTAACTATACCAATAGTTACTGACTCACTAACCAGTGTAACTATACCAATAGTTACTGATTCACTAACCAGTGTAACTATACCAATAGTTACTGATTCACTAACCAGAGCAACTATGCCCACTAGTTACTGACTCACTAACCAGTGTAACTATACCCACTAATTACTGATTCACTACATAGTGTAACTATACCCACTAGTTGCTGATTCACTAACCAGTGTAACTATACCCACTAGTTGCTGATTCACTAACCAGTGTAACTATACCCACTAATTACTGATTCACTACATAGTGTAACTATATCAATAGTTACTGACTCACTAACCAGTGTAACTATACCAATAGTTACTGACTCACTAACCAGTGTAACTATGTCCACTAATTACTGACTCACTAACCAGTGTAACTATGTCCACTAATTACTGACTCACTAACCAGTGTAACTATACCAATAGTTACTGACTCACTAACCAGTGTAACTATACCAATAGTTACTGATTCACTAACCAGAGTAACTATGCCCACTAATTACTGACTCACTAACCAGTGTAACTATACCCACTTGTTGCTGATGCACTAACTAGTGTAACTATACCCACTAATTACTGATTCACTACATAGTGTAACTATATCAATAGTTACTGACTCACTAACCAGTGTAACTATACCAATAGTTACTGACTCACTAACCAGTGTAACTATGTCCACTAATTACTGACTCACTAACCAGTGTAACTATACCAATAGTTACTGACTCACTAACCAGTGTAACTATACCAATAGTTACTGATTCACTAACCAGAGTAACTATGCCCACTAATTACTGACTCACTAACCAGTGTAACTATGCCCACTAGTTACTGACTCACTAACCAGTGTAACTGTACCCACTAGTTGCTGACTCACTAACCAGTGTAACTATACCAATAGTTACTGACCCACTAACCAGTGTAACTATGCCCACTAGTTACTGACTCATTAACCAGTGTAACTATCTATACCCACTAGTTGCTGACTCACTAACCAGTGCAACTATACCACTAGTTACTGACTCACTAACCAGTGTAACTATGCTCACTGGTTACTGACTCACTAACCAGTGCAACTATACCCACTAGTTACTGACTCATTAACCAGTGTAACTATACCCACGAGTTGCTGACTCACTAACCAGTGTAACTCATTTTCCCCAATTTATTTTATTGAATCTTCCCTATCAGCTGCCTCTAAACCGCTCTGTGTCTAATATTCCTCTAAGAGTTGAAGCAGAATCATTCAGAACCTCAAACCTGCTGTGTTACGGTTGACCTTTAACCTCAACTCCACCTTCCTGCCCTAACGACATATCATGTGACTCCCTAAGTGCCCAAAAGTCTATCAGTGTTTGTCCTGAATTTACTCAGCCGCTGTCCACCGCCCTCCGGTGTGGAGAATTTCAAAGATTCACAACTCTCTGAGTGAACAAATTTCTCCTCATCTTAATCCTAAATGGCCTATCCCTTATCTGGAGATAATGTCCCCTGGTTCCAGACACTCCAGCCAGAGGAACATCAACCCTGATGAGTCTTTGTTCATAGCTGAAGCTTCTCACCACTAGTATCGCCTCAGTGAATCTCTGGTGTATCATCTCCAAGACCCTGAGAGTGGACCCAGTATTCCAGCTGTGGAGGGCAATGGTCCATAGAGGTGTAGCTTCTTAAGCTTAAAATTAATCTTAATTAACTAAAATGAAGAGATGTGATTTAAGTGGTCTTTCTGGTTCTGTGCAGGGGCCTTCCAGCTAACATCCAGCTAGATGTGGATGGTGACAGAGAAACTGAGCACATATACTCACTCTACAACAACTACAGGACCAAGTTGGAGAAGATGCAAGGTGAAGAATATAAAGACTCAAAGCTCTGTAATAACACTAATGCAGGAGATGGTGGAGAATGCTCTCTCGTGCTTCTGGGAGGCAGAATCCTTTATTATTCACTCTCAGGGCATTGGTGTCACCAGTCCTTACTAGCCCTTCCTTGGTTGTCCTAACTGAGAGGCCAGTTAAAGAGTTAACCATGTCAGGGTGGGACTGGAGTGACATATGGGCCCAGGCTGGGTAAGGACAGCCTTGGTGAAGCGGGTTGGGTCTTTATGATGACCCAATAGCTTCAGGGTCACTTTTATTGAGACCAGATTTTTCTATCCTCCTTCTCCAGGTACCAGGCCCGAAGAGGGTGTTGGTGACCATGGACTTCCATTGGATTGGTCCATGATTATGCTTGGCAAAGTCCTGCAGTGGCTTGCCGTTGCTTTCTGTAGCTGTCTGGCTGTAAAGGAAGCTCTCCCTCTCTTATTGCCAGCCATTGGAAGAATTTACAGGATGATAATCCACCTGTTTGACCACAATATGAACACATCTTCCATGGCCATCCAGTCCTGAAGTGGGACTCAAACCCAGAGCTTCTGGCTCAGAGATAGGGACACTGACCCACTGCGCCACAAGATCTCCAGATTTTCCAAACAGAAATAAAATTCTAAAGCTACTGAGTGGGTTTGGAATTCACGGGATTATTCCGGATCGCTGTTACTGTGAGCTGTGTTGTTTTCCTTTGGAGATAACATCAAAAGATGCCTGGTATTGATCTAGTAACTAACCATATCTTCAGGATGTCCCAAACAACCAAAATTTGATTAAAAGTGTAAAATTAGTTCCTGATTCACAATTAACTGTTCAAACATTAATGCCTTGTTAAACACATAGGCCAGAATTTTACCGGCCCACCCCTCCAGATTCCGGGAGCGGGCGAGGCTCGGAGAACGGCATTCTCCGTTGGCCTTGGGTGGGATCATACGAACTTCGGGCAGACGTGCCGGTAAAATTCCACCCATATAGCATCTCGGTTAGAGGCCTGTGCACAGTCACATCTCCATATTTTAAAAATTTAAGGAAAATTGGGGGAGTAGTGGGCAGTGAGGAGGATTGTCAGAGGATGCAGCAGGATAGAAATCGGCTGGAGACCTGGGCTTAAAGATGGCAGCTGGAATTTAACCCGGACAAATGTGAGGTGATGCGATTTGGAAGGTCTACTGCAGAAGGAAGGTATACAGTAAATTGTTGAACCCTTAGAAATATTAGCATACAGAGGGATCTAGGCGTGCAAATCCACAGTTCCCTGACGGTAGCAACTCAGGTGGACAAGGTGGTGAAGAAGGCGTACGGTATGCTGGCCTTCGTTGGTTAGGGTGTTGAGTATAGGAATTGGAAAATCATGTTGCAGGTGTATAAGACATTGGTTCGGCTACATGTGGAGTATTGAGTACAATTCTGGTCGTCACACTACCGGAAGGATGTTGATGCATTGGAAAGGATGCAGAAGAGATTTACCAGGATGCTGCCTGGTTTGGAGGATATGGACTATGAAGAAAGGTTGAACAAACTTGGATTGTTTTCATTGGAGCGTCGGAGGATGAGGGGGGGACCCGATAGAGGTTTACAAGATTCTGACAGGCTTGGATAGAGTGGATAATCAGAGTCTTTTTCCCAGGGTCGAAGGGTCAATTACTCGGGGGCAGAGGTTGAAAGTGAGAGGGGGAAAGTTTAAAAGAGATGTGAGGGGCAAGTTTTTCACACAGAGGGTGGTGAATGCCTGGAACGCGCTGCCGGAGGAGGTGGTGGGAGCAGATTCTAAAACACCATTGAAGAGACAACTGGATAGATACATGAATAGGCAGGGAATAGAGGGATATGGACCACATAGAGGCAAGAAAATATTAGATTAGAGGGGCATCCGTGTCGGTACAGACTTGGTGGGACGAATGGCCTGTTCCTGTGCTGTACTGTTCTTTGTACTTAAAAAGGGAACAGAGTGGAGCTCTTTTCTCCATAAGAGAGAGGGCTAAGGGACACAGTAGCAGAGTGGTTCACACTGTTACCTCACAGCGCAGGGACAAGCAGTGAGCACAAGCTGATTTCCTCCTTCTCTCTGCCCCCTAGCTCAATGATACTGAACACTGTAGCCACGTCCCATTTTTGCTACAACTATTATCATTCAATCCCCATTTGAAATTGGATGTAGAGTCCGTAGAACTTAGTGCTAGGATTTGCCTTAGAGGTCTGATAGTTTGTTAGATAACTGTTTTTTAAGTTTAGCCGGTATCTCTGCATTCCTCAAACTCTGGTCTCTTGCACATCCCTCATTTCTATCGCTCCTCCATTGGCGGCCATGCCATCAGCTGTCTGGGCCCCAAGCTCTGGAACATTCCGTCCCTAAACATCTCCGCCTCTCTCTCCTCTAAACTAGTCCTTAAGACTGTTTGACCAAGTTTTTGGTCACTTGTCTCAATATCTCCTCAAGCAGTTCAGTGTCAATCTGATGATGCCTTGGGATATTTTTACTATGTTAATGGTGTCATAGAAATGCAAATTGTTGTTATTGTTCCATTTCTCAAAGTAATCACCTCTATTTGACTCATTACCAGAGGCATGTGGAAGCAAGTCTGTGTACGACGGCCCAGAGCAGGAGGAATATTCAACGTTCATTATCGATGACCCTCAGGAGACGTACAAAGTGTCAAAACAGATTCTCGCTGCGGTCCAAACGCTGGAGTTGGAGCATGCTCAATATACGAAGAATAAGTTCAAGAGGACCAAGTATGGCAGCCAGTAAGCGTGACATTTTGCTCAAATTGCCCCTTCCTCCAACAACCTAAAAATAGCTTGGGAGCACAAACACCAGACTGGGCCCCTTGGGCCGAGTGGCCTGACTCTGTGCTGGAAATACTGTGGAATATTCCTGTCCTCAGATTGGGTGTTGTGCACCCTGGCGCAACCAGAAAGTCTCGCTGATTGTCTTTGCTGCATTGATCTTGTGGGGGCATCAACAGAGACATAGGAGTCACCCTAATTTTTTTGGGAATTGGGGGTGAGGTTATTTGTCACGCAGGACTCGCACCCCCCCACCCTCCCCCTCTACTCCCTGAAAGGCCACACTTTCACTGTGGTTTGCCATGAGAGGGGTGGGGAAAGAACAGTTAAAATCATAGAATGATACAGCACAGGAGGCCATTCAGCCCATCTTACCTGTGCTAACCAATTACTCCCACTCCCTTACTCTTTTCCCATAGACATGCTTTTGTTTTTCCTTTTCAAGTATTTATCCAATTTCCCCTTTTGAAAATTATTGAATTTGTTTCCACCTATCAGGCAACACCTTCCAGATCACAGCAGTTCACCGTGTAAAAAACCTTTCCTCATTTTGCCTCCAATTCTCCTGTCAATCACCCTCAATCCGTGTCCCTCTGGTTCCCGACCTTCCCCTCAGTGGAAACACTTTCTCCTTCTTTACTTTTATCAAAACCCTGTGTGATTTTGAACTCCTCGATTAAATGCCCCCTTTAACCTTCTCTGCCCCAAAGGGAACAATCCTAGCTTCTCCAGTCTCTCCAGGTTCACTGGAATCCCTCATCCTCTGGGAAAATTCTGGTGAACTTCCTCCGCACCCTCTCCGAGGTCTTGACATCCTTTGCAAAGTGCAGTGCGCAGGGTTGGACACAACATTGTGCCTGTGTGTTTCCTAAACATTTAGAATTATTTTCTTGTTTTTGTTTTCAATGTTCCTTTTACAAATCCCACCCACAGTCTTTACCACCTTATCTACTTTCCCCACCACCTTCAAAGGCCCCCCTCCCCACCCCCCCCCCCCCCCGCATTGTTTCATCTGTATAACTTCAAATGTAATTTAATAATTGTGCATTTTGTTTGTTTCCAGGGAACATCCAATCGGTGATAAGTCTCTTCAGTGTTACATGACTCAAAACTCAGGATCTTCGACCAATTCTGTGTGATCAACTGCCTTAAGACCTGGGAATGCCGAGAGTATTACTTTGTCCCTGAAGATGCTGGATACAGACTGAAAACGCAGAGAAGAATTTGTATGATATGTACAGACTTGGAGCATTCAACCGACACACTTTAGTTCCGATTTTAACAATGTTTTCACAAACAGCTACGGTGTGCACTTTTTGTCATCTGTTGATGACAGATGACTTGCCATTTGCCTTTAAGGCAATTATTTTATGACTGCTTTAGGGAGGTGATCAGTTCAATGATCATTGAAAGTGAATCAGTCTGTGAGCAACTCCAATGGGAAGCTTTAGGAATTGTTGGATCCGAGAATGCAAAGTATTGAAGTAACAGAACCTCACAAGCTGCAACGCACAGGGATAAACTCTGGGAGAGATACTAGACGGAGCCCAAGACTGAGTGAGAGGTTTAAATTCCTGATCTGTGTCCCATCCGAGGAAGGGGAGGGAGGTGTCTCTGCCTCAGTAAAGCCTTGTGAATTTACCCTTTAGAAACATCAGCGTCAGTTTATATTCACCCCAGACTCCAGTGAAAAGACACTCATAACGCAGCAGATTTTTCTGAATCGTATCCCAACGGCTTCTCTTCACTTCCCGGTTGAAGATTCTATTCTAGGGAGAGGATGAGCCCAGAATCGCTGCCATGTCCATCCTACGCCACTCAGAGGCACTGCTCTCTTCCACAATCATTGGTGTCTTTGGGCGGACTCTGAGGGATGTGTACGTGAGGGCACACCGTGAGGGCACACCGTGAGGGCACACCGTGCCCCAATGATTGCTGTCCCATCGATTGTTAACTTGTGTCACCGCAGTTGGAAAAAGACTCTTAACCTCTGTGCCATTTGCTGTTGTATCGTGTGTGCAGTTTTAGAAGTCCTCTCCTTTAACGGAACGGTTTGTCATACCAACAATGTGTGCAGTAGTGGAACTGCCTGTACATGCCACCTGACACAGTACAATGACTGAACCGTTTGTATGTAATCTTGGACTGTTCTATCCTGTATCAGGGATACAAAACACAGCATCGTTCACACACTCTGAAAAAGGCAATTTGTTAGTGCCATTACTAATGACAGTTATAGGGTTTTGGGGCCCAGATGTTCTGTTGTGGAACATATACTGACCCCTCACACCTCCTGCTTCAACTGTAACAGAAAGTAGGACTTTAATCTTCATTTGCAATCGCACATTTCTATCTAAAGGGATGAAAATACAACCACAATTGTAGGTAGATAGAATTCCTCAGAAGCTGCAGGGAGTTGTCCATTAGTATATCCCAGTAGAATTGGTTTATCGTGTCGTAGAGGAATGTTGAGTAAATTGTACAGTCGTAGGATTCCTGAACTGTCAAACGGCAAACGGACTGAGAAAAGTGTTTAGTTCCACGGAGAGTCTCCATTAGACCTGTCAGCTGAACAGATTCTCCTCCAATGCTTGTACGTTAACACTTTACCTAGAATACTAATCGGACACCTTGCATTTTTAACTGCCAAAATAAAATCACCAGTTTTTAAACAGCTGTCTGTTCATGCTACTGAGAGAAATGTTCCCAAGGATTGAGGAGTGTGAATAGGGAAGGGTAATAATGAGACAAATGGTGGGGTGGACGTGGGGAGGGGCGGGGGGGGAGGGGGGTGGACCTCCTGTTCCTGACCAAAACCGCCATGAACAGGCATACACAGGCCGCCAGCGATTGAGGGGGGTTGTCTGGTCTGCCTCGCTTTCGTGGCTACATTCACAGTCGGGTGTCCCCGGAGACGGAACACACGGGGTCTGTCGACACCATCGAGGTTTTCTAGCACCGTGTGGGCTTGGGTGTTTAACCTCGGTAACGTTCCGCTATCACCTCGGTAACGTTCCGTTATCACCTTAGTAACATTCTGTTATCACCTCGGTAACGTTCCGTTATCACCTCAGTAACGTTCCGTTATCACCTCGGTAACGTTCCGAAATCACCTTGGTAACGTTCCGCTATCACCTCGGTAATGTTCCATTATCACCTTGGTAACGTTACCTGCCTCTTCCCCACAAGCACAAGAAACCTGTGCTTTGGTCACCTGCATTTCTTTTACAATAGCCGCCCTCCATAAACTCCAAATGACTCACAAGGCAGCTACTGTTTCTAAATCATACCGAAACTCATTCCCGCAACTGCCTCCCTGTTCTTTAAAACACTGGATTCAATTCAATTCAATTGTCATTGTATAATGCACAAATACGAATATAACGAAAAGTGAGCTTGCAGGCTCCCAGGGGATACAAAGAAATAAAACGCAAATGCAGTAGTCATTATAAAACAGAGCCAATAGTCATTAAGTGTATACATTGCACAATGCCCATTGCCTGGGGACAGGACGGAATTCAGCTGGGTGACAGCTCTGGGGAAGAGGCTGTTCCCCAGCCTGGTCGTACGGGCTCGAATGTCTCTGTAGCGCATCCCAGATGGAAGGGGGCAGTCTCGTCACCAACCTTTCCAAATCCCTTCACACCTTTCACCTCCCCCTGCAATCTCCTCCAGCCTTGCACCCCCTCCCCCACCCCAAGCCCCTCCCTCACCCTCCGAACCCCTACTCCCCAAGCACCTCCCCTCTCCAAGCCCTTCCCCACCCTCCAATCCCCTAACCCCCGAACCCTTCCCCTCTCTGATTCCTTCCCCCACCCTCCAATCCCCTCCCCCACCCTCCATTCACTGCTGTGTTTCTTGTGCGCTATACAGACAAAACATGCCGTTCATAGAGGAGAGAGTGCAGAATGTAGTGTTACAGTCATAGCGAGGGTGTAGAGAAAGATCAACTTAATGCAAGGTAGGTCCATTCAAAAGTCTTGACAGCAGCAGGGAAGAAGCTGTTGTTGAGTCGGTTGGTGCGTGACCTCAGACTTTTGTACCTTTTTCCCGACGGAAGAAGGTGGAAGAGAGAATGTCCGGGGTGCATGGGGTCCTTAATTATGCCGGCTGGTTTGCCAAGGCAGCGGGAAGTGTAGACAGAGTCAATGGATGGGAGGCTGGTTTGAGAGATGGACTGGGCCAGTCCTACTCTCTGGAAGACCCTCCTGAAACTTCTCCACTGCTTGGTTTTCCTGCCAAAGCCTTCTAGAGACCCGTCCTTCCTGCATCTTTTCCTCTGTAATTAGTTGATTATTTATTTTCTATTTCCAACATTAAAGACACTAAATATTTGGGAATTGATTTGGAAGAAGGAGTAGTAAAGGGACATTGGCCAGGCTAGAGTAGTAGCCCCAACTGGATAGAACCACCCACCAACATGACAATCAATATAGACATTTCTAAAAGATGAAAGGTCACGATCCATCCAGGTCACCCTGGAATTATAGACTCATTGAATGACATGGCACACAAGGAGGCCATTCAGCCCATCGTGCCTCTGCCAGCTCTATGAAAGAGCTGTCCAATTAGTGCCATTCCTCTGCCCTTTGTCCATGACCCTGGAGATTTTCCCTGGTAGCTGTTCATTCCAAGTTGAAAACTGTTCACCTCCCTCTGCAATCTCTCTGTGGAGAGACTTGGGAGAATTTGGGTCCTTCCTTCTTTCTTTTTCTGCGTTTGCAATCCCTCTGAGAATGTTTAGCTGCAGCGAGCTTGCAGCTTCCCACAGCTGGCTGCGTGCAGGGGACCTCCTCGAATGAAGATAACTGACCACAGAACCAGATGGAAGGTGAGGATTGTTCTGCACAAAGCAGGTAGACGGAAAGGAGAATAAAGTAGTGATGAGGTGAGGTGGTGTTGAGGAGGGAGCTTCTAAGAACAAAGAACAGTACAGAACAGGAACAGGCCCTTCGGCCCTCCAAGCCTGTGCTGATCAAGTTTACCTATCTGGACCAACTGCCTGTATCCCTCTCTTCCCCGCCTGTTCATGTGTCTATCCAGATAAGTCTTAAATGTCGCTGACGTAACTGCCTCAACCACCTCACTTGGCAGTGCATTCCAGGCCCCCACCACCCTCTGTGTAAAAAAACTCCCCCTGCACATCTCCACTGAACCTTTCCCCCCTTATCTTGAACTTATGCCCCAAGCTTCCAACTGTTCACCCTATCCGTATCCCTCATAATTTTATAAACTTCTATCAGGT
The DNA here is from genome assembly GCF_964213995.1 of Mustelus asterias. Classification (NCBI taxonomy): domain Eukaryota; kingdom Metazoa; phylum Chordata; class Chondrichthyes; order Carcharhiniformes; family Triakidae; genus Mustelus; species Mustelus asterias. The sequence goes on along the minus strand of NC_135810.1, from coordinate 1,461,272 downwards.
CACCCCTCAGACTTCGTCTTTCCAGGGAGAACAATCCCAATTTACCCAATCTCTCCTCATAGCTAATGCCTTCCATGCCAGGCAACATCCTGGTAAACCTTTTCTGCACTCTCTCCAAAGCCTCCACGTTCTTCTGTTGGTGTGGTGACCAGAATTGGACACAACATTTTATACAGCTGTAACATAATTTAGGACTGAGTTGAGGAGGAACTTCTTCACACAAAGGGTTGTGAGTCTGTGGAATTCCCTGCCCAGTGAAGCAGTTGAGGCTACCTCATTGAATGTTTTTAAAGCAAGGATAGATAAATTTTTGAACAATAAAGGAATTAAGGGTTATGGTGAGCGGGCGGGTAAGTGGAGCTGAGTCCATGAAAAGATCAGCCATGATCTTATTGAATGGCGGAGCAGGCTCGAGGGGCCAGATGGCCGACTCCTGCTCCTAGTTCTTATAATTTGCCAACTTTTATTCTTGATGCCCCGGCTGATGAAGACAAGAATGCCATATACATTCTTCACCACCTTTTTCACCTGTGCTGCCACTTTTAAGGCTCTGTGGCCCTGTACTCCCAGATCCCCCTGTGTGTCGATGCTCCTGATGGTTCTGCCATTTATTTTATAAGTTTCGAATCATAGAAGCCCTACAGTGCAGAAAGGGGCCATTCGACCCATCAAGTCTACAGCGACCACAATCCCACCCAGGCCCAATCCAAATAACCCCATACATTTACCCACTAATCCCTCAAACCTGCACATCCTGTGACACTAAGGAGCAATTTAGCTTGGCTAATCAACCTAACCCACACATCTTTGGACTGTGGGAGGAAACCGGAGTATCCGGAGGAAACCCACGCAAACATGGGGAATACGTGCAAACTCCACACAGTCATCCAAGCCGGGAATCAAACCCAGGTCACTGGAGCTATGAAACAGCAGTGCTAACCACTGTGCCACCGTGCTGCCCTATGGACCTTGATGGTTGAAGACGCAGCCAGCAATGGTGGAGTGAAGGGATTCAGGGAGATACCAGAAACTGGTTGGAGGAGCACAGCTACCTTGGGAAGTTGTGTGGCTGGAGGTGGTTACAGAGATAGAAGCGGACAGACCCTGAAAAGGACTTAAGACAAGGATAGAAAATTCTAAATTGAAGCGTAGCCAGACCAGGGGCCAATGTAGGTGCGCAAGCATGGGGGGTGGGGTGGGGGGAGGGGAGGTGGTGGTCAAGGGGTGAATGGGACTCGGTGTAAGCTCAGAAACGGGCAGCTGAGTTTTGAATCAGCAGAAGGTTTTAGGGAGTGGAAAATGGGAGGGTGATGAACAGCATATCGGAATAATCGAGTCTAAAGATGCCAGAGACATGGGTGAGGGAGGAGGAGGAATTGGGCACTGTAACACACAACTGGAAATAGATGGTCTTCGTGATGGAAAGGATCTGAAATCAGGAGGTTAGTTCAGGGTCAAACAGGAAGCTGAGGTGTGAGTCGTCTGGTTCAGTCTGGGGTAGAGACCAGGAAAATGGGATGGAATCCGTGAAGAGGGAATGGAGATTACGTTGGGAGCTTCTGTCATCCGAATATTTAAAGTAAGAAGTCTCACAACACCAGGTTAATGTCCAACAGGTTTATTTGGTAGCAAAATCCACTAGCTTTCGGAGCGCTGCTCCTTCATCAGGTAAGTGGGAGTTCTGTTCACAAATGGCACATAAAGACACAAACTCAGTTTACAAAATAATGGTTGGGATGCGAATCTTTACAGGTCACCAAGTCTTAAAGGTACAGACAATGTGAGTGGAGAGAGGGTTAAGCACAGGTTAAAGAGATGTGTATTGTCTCCAGCCAGGACAGTTAGTGAGATTTTGCAAGCCCAGGCAAGTTGTGGGGGTTACAGATAGTGTGACATGAACCCAAGATCCCGGTTGAGGGCGTCCTCATGTGTGTGGAACTTGGCTATCAGAGTCTGCTCAGCGACTCTGCGCTGTCGTGTGTCGTGAAGGCCGCCTTGGAGAACGCTTACCCGAAGATCAGAGGCCGAATGCCCGTGACCGCTGAAGTGCTCCCCCACAGGAAGAGAACATTCTTGCCTGGTGATTGTCAAGCGGTGTTCATTCATTCGTTGTTGTAGAGTCTGCATGGTCTCCCCAATGTACCATGCCTGCATCTCCACATCATGGTCCCAATATTTAAACAGAGGAACTTCAGACTCATTCTGGACTCAAACCCGCAATGATGACACTCCCAGGAAAACAACTCAGAATCTAACAAACACAATGAGGCCATTCGCTGTTTAGATCATTGCTGATCTACAGGATTGGGGTGATCTATTGGATCAGGGTCGATCTATTGGATCAGGGTGAAATATTGAATCGGAGTGATCTACCAGAGTGGGGGTGATCTATTGGATCGAAGTGATCTATTGGATCAGGGTCGATCTATCGGATCAGGATGATCTACTGGATCAGGGTGATCAACTAGATCAGGGTGGTCTACCTCAACTCCATCTTCCCGCTCTTTCCCCAGATCCCCCGCTACACAGAAATCTATTAATTGCTGATTTGAATATTCTCCAGCACTTTGCTCTCTGGACTCTCTGGGAATTCCAAAGATTCACAACCCTCAGGATGAAGAAATCGCTCCTCATTCTGAAATGACCCCTCGCGCTGAGACGGTGACCCCGGGTTCTAGATTCCCCCACCATCCAACCTCTGCAACTGCTGAAGAATTTGATGTTTCAGTCACTGAGAGCTTGCCCCATTCTGCTCCCCCTCCCCTCCCCCCGGGATTAACCCCAATCCACTCAATGTCTCCCCACAGGACAATCCCCCAAAACAGGACACACACTGACACACACACCCCTCCACACATACACACACACACTGACACACAAACCCCTCCACACATACACACACACACTGACACACATACACACACACACTGACACACAAACCCCTCCACACATACACACACACACACTGACACACAAACCCCTCCACACATACACACACACACTGACACACATACACACACACACTGACACACAAACCCCTCCACACATACACACACACAATGACACACAAACCCCTCCACACATACACACACACACTGACACACATACACACACACACTTACACACACTGACACACAAACCCCTCCACACATACACACACACTGACACACAAACCCCTCCACACATACACACACACACTGACACACAAACCCCTCCACACATACACACACACACACTTACACACACTGACACACAAACCCCTCCACACATACACACACACTGACACACAAACCCCTCCACACATACACACACACACTGACACACAAACCCCTCCACACATACACACACACACTTACACACACACACTGACACACATACACACACACACACTTACACACACTTACACACAAACCCCTCCACACATACACACACACACACACACTGACACACGACCACCCCCCCCCCCCAAACACACACAGACACACACTGACATACACACACCCCCATACCCCCCCTCCACACAAAGACACACACACACACATTCAGACACAAAGGCACACACACTGACACACACACCCAGATACACCCCCCGCACACACACACAGACACACTCTGAGCTCCCACCCCTGCCAGTCTGTGCTGCAGCCTCTCCGCCTCCAGCTCCAGCTCCGCTCCCGCTCCTCCCCCCCGGGCCGGAGGCTGAGCCCAGTCCGGGTCCCGCTGCCGCGATGTCCGCGGGGCTGCGCTTTCTGCCTCTGCTCGGAGCTCTGATCCTGCCGGAGACCCTCTGCTGTGAGTATCCGCCCCGGTACCCTGCTCCCCCCCCGACCCACTGCAGCATCCCCTCCCCCCAAACCCACTGCGGGACAGCCGCACTGTCTCTCTGACCCACTGCGGGACAGCCGCACTGACCCACTGCGAGACAGCAGCACTGACCCACTGCGGGACAGCCGCACTGACCCACTGCGGGACAGCCGCACTGACCCACTGCGAGACAGCAGCACTGACCCACTGCGAGACAGCCGCACTGACCCACTGCGAGACAGCCGCACTGACCCACTGCGGGACAGCCGCACTGACCCACTGCGGGACAGCCGCACTGTCTCTCTGACCCACTGCGGGACAGCCGCACTGACCCACTGCGGGACAGCCGCACTGACCCACTGCGGGACAGCCGCACTGACCCACTGCGGGACAGCCGCACTGACCCACTGCGGGACAGCCGCACTGTCTCTCTGACCCACTGCGGGACAGCCGCACTGACCCACTGCGGGACAGCCGCACTGACCCACTGCGGGACAGCCGCACTGACCCACTGCGGGACAGCCGCACTGACCCACTGCGGGACAGCCGCACTGTCTCTCTGACCCACTGCGGGACAGCAGCACTGTCTCTCTGACCCACTGCGGGATGCTGCTTCACCAGCTGAATATTTTGAAGATTTGTGTCAGTCTCAATGTGATGAGGTAACGATTTCGCTGTTGCACAATGCAGAAAGATTCCTGAGCTCCAGTAAACTCAACAATGCTCAAGGCATTGCCCCAGGGCTGTACAGGTGAACCCCAGAGTTTCCATCAGCTGCAGTATAGCTCCTGTTTCTGAGCTGGACACACAGGCAGGCAAACTCCAGCTGTGCAAACCCACCCAGCTGTTCAAATCCAGCCAGCTCCTGAATAATTTTCTGCCTGTCTGCAGTTGCTGTGAGACTATACTGCATCACCTTCATCTTGAAGCACTGTCATTCTTTCCAGCAGTTTGATCGAACTGAATGTCTTTCTCAGCCAGTTCAGAGGGCAGTTAAGAGTCAACCACATTCTGGGTTCTGGAATTATGTAGGCCAGATCAGGTAAGGATGGCAAGTTTCCTTTCCTCAAGGACAAGAGGCAACCTTGCAGGTTTTAATTTTATTTGTTCATTGGATGTGGGCATTATTGGCTGGACCAGCATTTATTGCCCATCCCTAATTGCCCTTGAACCACTGCAGTCCATGTGTGGTGTAGGTACACCCATACAGTTAGGAAGGATGTTCCAGCGACAGTGAAGGAACGACGATATATTTCCAAGTCGGGATGGTGAGTGGCTTGGAGGGGAACTTGCAGGTGGTGGTCTCCCATGTATCTGCTGCCCTTGTCCTTCCAGATGTTAGTGGTCATGGGTTTGCAAGATGCTGCCTAAGGAACCTTGGAGCGTCCCTGCGGTGCATCTTGTAGATAGTACACATGGCTGCCACTGTTCATCAGTGATGGAGGGACTGGATGTTTGCAGATGTGGTTCTAATCTAGTGGGCTGCTTTGCCCTGGATGGTGTCGAGTTTCTTGAGTGTTGTTGGGAGCTGCACCCATCTAGGCAAGTGGAGAGTATTCCATCACACTCCTGACTTGTACCTTGTAGATGGTGGACAGGCTTTGGGGAGTCAGGAGCTGAGTTAGTCTCCGCCGGATTCCCAGCCTCTGATCTGGGTTTCCTCCGGGTGCTCCAGTTTCCTCCCACAGTCCAAAGATGTGCGGGTTATGTTGATTGGCCATGCTAAAATTGCCCCTTAGTGTCCTGAGATGCGTAGGTTAGAGGGATTAGCGGGTAAAATGTATAGGGATATGGGGGTAGGGCCTGGGTGGGATTGTGGTCGGTGCAGACTCGATAGGCCGAATGGCCTGTTTCTGCACTGTAGGGTTTCTATGATTTCTATGATTTCTATGATCTGCTCTGGTAGCCACTGTATTTATATGGCTGGGTCCAGTTCAGATTTTGGTTAATGATAACCCCAAGGATGTTGATAGTGGGGAATTCTGAGTCAAGAAGCTTGACACCATCCAGGACAAAGCAGCCCCGCTTGATTGGCACCACATCTACAAACATTCAATCCCTCCACCACCCGACGCTCAGCAGCAGCAGTGTGTACTATCTACAAGATGCACTGCAGCAATTCAGCAAAGGTCCTTAGACAGCACCTTCCAAACCCACAACCACTTCCATCTAGAAGGACAAGGGCAGTAGATACATGGGAACATCACCACCTGCAACCCTCCTCCAAGCCTCTCACCATCCTGACTTGGAAATATATCACCGTTCCTTCACAGTCGCTGGGTCAAAATCCTGGAATTCCCTCCCTAACGGCATTGTGGATCAACCCACAGCACGTGGACTGCAGCGATTCAAGAAGGCAGCTCACCACCACCTTCTCAAGGGCAACTAGGGATGGGCAATAAATGCTGGCCAGCCAGCGACGCCCATGTCCCACGAATGAATAAAAAGAAATTCAGCATCTGCATGGTCATTTTTACTGACAGCAGCTGTTTCTACTCAGAAATGTTTAAAAATCTAATTAACAGGACAGAAATTCTCATTCTGTGGATAGGGAGTCAGTAATGTGAGGGTCAGTGACGTGAGGGTCAGTGACATGAGGGTCAGTAATGTGAGGGTCAGTAATGTGAGGGTCAGTAATGTGAGGGTCAGTAATGTGAGGGTCAGTAACGTGAGGGTCAGTAATGTGAGGGTCAGTAATGTGAGGGTCAGTAATGTGAGGGTCAGTGACATGAGGGTCAGTAGTGAGGGTCAGTAGTGTGAGGGTCAGTAATGTGAGGGTCAGTAATGTGAGGGTCAGTGACATGAGGGTCAGTAGTGAGGGTCAGTAGCGTGAGGGTCAGTAGTGTGAGTGTCAGTAGTGTGAGGGTCAATAACGTGAGGGTCAGTAACGTGAGGGTCAGTAACATGAGGGTCAGTAGCGTGAGGGTCAGTAACGTGAGGGTCAGTAGCGTGAGGATCAGTAGCGTGAGGGTCAGTAGTGTGAGGGTCAGTAGCGTGAGGATCAGTAGCGTGAGGGTCAGTAGCGTGAGGATCAGTAGCGTGAGGGTCAGTAGTGTGAGGGTCAGTAGCGTGAGGGTCAGTAGCGTGAGGGTCAGTAGTGTGAGGATCAGTAGCGTGAGGGTCAGTAACGTGAGGGTCAGTAACGTGAGGGTCAGTAGCGTGAGGGTCAGTAGTGTGAGGATCAGTAGCGTGAGGGTCAGAGACTCTTGAGGCAGCAGCTTGAGGATTTTTTAGAAAGATAGTTAAAATTTTCCTCTTCTCACTGAACGTCTGCTCTCTGTCCGAAGCCACAGTCAGTGCGGCTCAGTGTAAGGTGTGAGGTGACACGAATGGAACTGACCACGGAAGATGCCATTATTGACTTTGCTTTTTAATGGTCATTCAGCCATCGAAAGAACCTGTATCTCTCCAGCCCTCATAACCAGTCGGAACTTCCACAAAAATGCAAAGGATAGCAGGAATATTCCGTAATGTCCATCGAGCCTACTGCACATTTAATACCATCATTATCTTCACTCCATTTTCCCACCCACTCCTGTGATGATACTGTGCCTTTAAGAGATGTATTTTGTGTCCTGTTTCTGGTGAAAGGTGTGTTTATGCTGCAGCTCTGTTTAACGTGTCTGAATTGTCTACAACCAGCCGTCCACCTGCTGAGACTGCAGAAGGTTAATTGCTCCTAATTTTTGGAGTGTTTGTTTTAATCTGGACAAATGGCTTATTGTTATTCTTAGAGCTGCTCCTTATAGTTTCAGAGTAGGGCTTGATGAGGTTGATTGACAAGAGAATCATGTGTGGGGGAGCTAGGCTTACAGAGAGAAAAAAGCAGGCAGTTGCAGTTTGAATATAGAAAAGGAGCAGTAGCTCTTTTTCTCTCTCTATCTAGAAATTGAAGTCTGGGGACCTGACAGAAAATAGGTATCTCTCGGCAGAGGTCTGCCAAAGGCAAGAGCTGTTTTCTCCCTCTCTCTCTCTCTCTCTCTGGAGTTCTGCTGTGTGAAGACAGGTTTCCCTCTGGAGGCTGCTGTCTGAGAGTCAGAAGATGGGTGTCTGTCTGTATCTCGGTCCCAGTCCTTGGTTAAAAGGCTGGTGGACTGGGAATTCACGTAAGCCTGTGTGTCTTGCTAACCAATTCTAAAGAGAGGTTTATGTTTATGAGGAATATTGCTTAAATTGAAACTATAGAGATAGCTAGCTGTTAAGAATTATATCTTATCACGTTTAAGTCTTTCAAATGGTAAAAGTTACACAAATTCTTTTTGTTATATTTTAACTGTGTTGTTAAATAAAGTTTGTTTTGATAAAAGCTTCCTCGTGGATCAATAGAATCACATCTGGAGAGAAACACATTATGCTTGCCCTGATTCCAGAATCAAAAATAGTTGGGGTCTAAGCTAACTTCATAATCTATCTTGGAGTTTCTGATCTGGTCCCGAACACTCCCCACCCCTTAGCTCCCTGAGAAACCAAAATGTCTCCTTACCCTTTACTGTATTCAACGATGGAGCATCCACAATCCTCTGGGGTAGAGAATTCCAAAGATTCACAACTCTCTCAGCGAAGAAATCTCTCCACATTTCAATTCTAAATGGCTGGCTTCTTATCCTGAGACTGTGCCCCCGTGTTTTAGATTCCCCGACCAATTAAAACAAATTCTCACCATCCACCTTATCAGGTCTCTTCAGAAGTTTTTCGGTTTCAGTGAGATTGTCTCTCATTCTTCTGAACTCCAGAGAATACAAGCCCAATTTACTCAGTCTGTCATCATAGGAAAACCCTTCCATCCCAATTTAGTGAAACTTCACTGTACCGGCTCCAATGCCAGTATATCCTTTCTGAAATATGAAGACCCAAAACTGCACACAGTATTCCAGATGTGGTCTCACCAAAACTGAAGCAAAGTGTTTTACTGCTGAGCGAGTATTTCTGAAATGTAATCCCTGTTGGAAGGTTGAGTTGATTTGATTTATTATTGTCACATGTATTAACATACAGTGAAAAGTATTGTTTCTTGCGCGCTATACAGACAAAGCATGCCGTTCATAGACAAGGAAAGGAGCGAGTACAGAATGTAGTGTTACAGTCATAGCTAGGGTGTAGAGAAAGATCAACTTAATGCGAGGTAGGTCCATTCAAAAGTCTGACAGCAGCAGGGAAGAAGCTGTTCTTGAGGTGGTTGGTACGTGACCTCAGACTTTTGTATCTTTTTCTCGAAGGAAGAAGGTGGAAGAGAGAATGTCTGGGGTGCGTAGGGTCTTAATTATGCTGGCTGCTTTTCCTGAGGCAGCGGGAAGTGTAGACAGAGTCAATGGATGGGAGGCTGGTTTGAGTGATGGATTGGGCTACATTCACGACCTTTTGTAGTTCCTTGCGGTCTTGGGCAGAGCGGGAGCCCCATACCAAGCTGTGATACAACCAGGAAGAATGCTTTCTATGGAGCATCTGTAAAAGTTGTTGAGAGTCATAGCTGACATGCCAAATTTCCTTAGCCTTCTGAGAAAGTAGAGGCATTGGTGGGCTTTCTTAACTATAGTGTCGGCATAGGGGGACCAGGACAGGTTGTTGGTGATCTGGACACCTAAAAACTTGAAGCTCTTGATCCTTGGGGGTGGGGGAAATGAGAGACTGGGCTGATTTTCCCCACAATCCGCTACGTGTTTCATGGTGGTGGGGCGGCCTGTCATTGGCTGGCAGCGGGGCTTGCTCTGCCGCTGTTGTCAGTGAGAACCCTGCGGCAGGGACGCTCTGTGTGAATGGCCAGAAAATTCCAGCCATGACAGGTACGACCCACTCCCTGATTTTGGATCGAACACATGCAGTAAATATGTAAAAACAAACCTGAGAACCTTCAGTGGATAAACTTTGAATCATAGAATCCCGACAGTGCAGAAGGAGGCCATTCAGTCCATCGAATCTGCACCACCCACAGTCCCACCCAGGCCCTATCCCCCAACCCCACATATTTGCCCTGCTAATCCCCCTGACACTAAGGGCCATTTTACAACGGCCGATCCACCGATCGCACAGACCTTTGAATGTAGCATTGAGCACCGGCTGAGCGCGCAGTAGTTTGATCTGTATGTTTTCTGACACACAGTCCTGTCACACCAACGAGCAACACAATTCCTCATCAGACAGCGGCGCGCAAACGTGATCTTCGAGGAACGTAAACAAGGCAGCTTAGAGCGGGAATGCATTGAAGAATTTTGCAACAAAGAGGAAGCGAGGGAAATATTCGAGAACCGTCTGGAAACGGTAAGTATTTGATCCTCTTCACAGGATTCGGGGCCCTGGGAAACGGCTCATCCTGAAGGTGAAGGTTGTGGTTAATAATCCCAGACATAGGGACAAAATCCAGCTTCAGTGAAATACTGAGGGAGTACCGCACTGTCAGAGGGTCAGTACTGAGGGAGTGCCGCCCTGTCAGAGGGTCAGTACTGAGGGAGTGCCGCCCTGTCAGAGGGTCAGTGCTGAGGGAGTGCCACACTGTCAGAGGGTCAGTACTGAGGGAGTGCCGCACTGTCAGAGGGTCAGTACTGAGGGAGTGCCGCACTGTCAGAGGGTCAGTACTGAGGGAGTGCCACACTGTCAGAGGGTCAGTACTGAGGGAGTGCCGCACTGTCAGAGGGTCAGTACTGAGGGAGTGCCGCACTGTCAGAGGGTCAGTGCTGAGGGAGTGCCGCACTGTCAGAGGGTCAGTACTGAGGGAGTGCCGCACTGTCAGAGGGTCAGTACTGAGGGAGTGCCGCACTGTCAGAGGATCAGAACTGAGGGAGTGCCGCACTGTCAGAGGGTCAGTACTGAGGGAGTGCCGCACTGTCAGAGGGTCAGTACTGAGGGAGTGCTGCACTGTCAGAGGGTCAGTACTGAGGGAGTGCCGCACTGTCAGAGGGTCAGTACTGAGGGAGTGCCGCACTGTCAGAGGGTCAGTGCTGAGGGAGTGCCGCACTGTCAGAGGGTCAGTACTGAGGGAGTGCCGCACTGTCAGAGGGTCAGTACTGAGGGCGTGCCGCACTGTCAGAGGGTCAGTACTGAGGGCGTGCCGCACTGTCAGAGAGTCAGTACTGAGGGAGTGCTGCACTGTCAGAGGGTCAGTACTGAGGGAGTGCCGCACTGTCAGAGGGTCAGTACTGAGGGCGTGCCGCACTGTCAGAGGGTCAGTACTGAGGGAGTGCCGCACTGTCAGAGGGTCAGTACTGAGGGCGTGCCGCACTGTCAGAGGGTCAGTACTGAGTGAGTGCCACACTGTCAGAGGGTCAGTACTGAGGGCGTGCTGCACTGTCAGAGAGTCAGTACTGAGGGAGCGCCGCACTGTCAAAGATGCGTCATCTTCAGGTGAGACATAATTATGAATATTGAGTAGTTTCCTGTGAGGTTCAGGGAACTGTCTGTGTGGCTCTGATATCGGGTTCTGTGGCTGTGTTTAACCTTGTGTCAGTCACTATCTGTCAATTGTCCTGAAAGTCTCAGAGCCAGTAACTCCCCCAATCCCTGGTGATAGATATTAAAAAGATGCAGCCAGTGAGTGGGGACTGGATCTCGCTCTATGTGTGATATCGGCTGGTGATTCCGCTCTGAGGAATGTTCTCACTGGAAACTGTCTTTCTTTATTTCCACAGAATTACTTTTACCCCAAGTATCTCGGTAAGTTTAATCGGGGCTGCGAATGTTACCTTTGGGGTAGACACGGTTTCGAGAAACAATCAAAGAGAGCTGGAGCAGGCCATAAGAACAGGCGGAGGCCATTCAGCCCCTTGAGCCTGTTCCACCAGCCAGCTAGATCATGGCTGATCCATATCCTAACTCTGTTCACCCGCCTTTGCTCAGGAATGTGTAAACCCCTTCCCACAAAAATCTATCCGGCTCAGTTTTTGGAATTTTCAACTGACCCTCAGCAGATATTTTGTTGGCGAGAGTTCCAGATTCTCCCCCCCCCCCACCCCCCGCCCCAACCCCACTCCCCCCCATCCCCCTGGGAGTTTTACAGCACAGAGAGAGGCCCTTCAGCCCATTGTGTGGACTCTGTCTCAGAAGCTGTCAGTAACTAGTTGTTTGCCTCCGTTGCTTAAATGTGATGGGAACTTCACAGATTCCAGAGAATCCGGAGTCTCCGGCAAAGAAGCACGGATTTACAGGGAACTCCCCCCGCCCCCCCACCAACCTCTAACCATGATCAACTGGGGGACGCAATGGCCCAGTGGTATTATCGCTAGGTTATTAATCCAGAAACTCGGCTAATGCTCTGGGGACCCGGGTTCGAATCCCGCCACGGCAGATGGTGGAATCTGAATTCAGTAAAAAGAACCTGGAATTAAAAATCTACTGATGACCATGAAACCATTGTCCATTGTGGGAAAAACCCCTCTGGCTCACTAATGCCCTTTAGGGAAGGAAATCTGCCGCCCTTACCCGGTCTGGCCTACATGTGACCCACGGCAATGTGGTTGACTTTCAACTGCCCTCAGGGCAACTAGGGATGGGCAGTAAATGCTGGCCAGCCAGGGATGCCCATGTCCCACGAATGAATTAAAAAACAAACCCCTCCTCCATTTTCCGGATATGTATCTCAGTGTGGGGAGATTTAGTTTGGGAAATGTAAATTTGTCAAATTGCCCCTGCTCGTTAACGGTGGGTGTGTTATAAAACTCAGTCTGTGTGTGAATGGACAATCTTCCTGACTGGAACTTTGTTACTGTGAATGCTCACACTTTCTCCCTGTCTCTCCCTCAGACTGCCTCAGTCTCCATCAGTTACAAATCCCCAGTCAATACCGTGCACCCCGGCACCCGACTGCAGATTTACGAAGCTGTGTGATTGGTAGGTTCAATTCGGGGGAAAATGTCCTCATGTGAGGGGGCACAAATATATAACTGGGAGTTAAAGTATGAGCAGAATGTTTCTCATCTTCATGTTTACAGCACTGATTTATTGGCGAATGGGGCATATATGGAGAAGGACTTTTCATTTGAACAATGTCTTGGCTTCGCACGCAGCCGCACAGAGTAGGACAGGAGTCTCCGGCGAGGTACAGCAGCTTTATCCCTACCCTGGAGGCTGTGACTGAACCAGTATCGTTTGGAACAACCCAGAAACCCTTCCATTCCTTGGGCCACGATTGCAGGTGGCACAGGGGTTAGCACTGCTGCCCCACAGCGCCAGGGACCCGGGTTCGATTTCCAGCTCGGATCACTGTCTGTGTGAAGTTTGCACGTTCTCCCCATGTCTGCGTGGGTTTTCTCCAGATGCTCCAGTTTCCCTCCACGCTCCAAATATGTGCGGGTCTGGTGGATTGGCCATGCTAAATTGTCCCTTAATGTCAGGGGAACTAGCTAGGGTAAATACTTGGGGTTCCGGGGGTAGGGCCTGGGTGGGATCGTGGTCCGTGCAGGCTCGATGGGCCGAATGGCCTCCTTCTGCACTGTAGTGATTCTATAATTGTGATTCTGATAAAGCAATCTTAAATATATCACAATATCGAAGAACAGAATGGAGGCTCCCTGGTGTTTGTTAACATTCAGCCTCCTTCACAATAACGTGCTTTGAGCGCAAGTCATGATGATGGGGTCCACAGAACAGACTTCATTCATACAGGGTATTGGTGATCAATCTAGCAGAGGGTGAGTGGCTTTTGGGTTTCTTTTTACCTTTCAAGCCCTCAAAATAGCTGTTGAAAGCAATGCTCCTTTACTTTCCCCTTGTTTTACATCAAAGGTACATGTCACAAATAAGACCTCGTGATGTTTCTGTTGTTGAATCTTTTAAAAAGTCTGTTTGTGTGAACAGTTGTACTTGTTTACTCCAAAGTTACTTCCATCAAACAAGACTTCCTGATTTAACTGTTCCAGAATCCTTCGCAGACTCGTCTTTTTAACCATGAGCTTTGCACGCTACAGTTAATGGACCTCTCTCCCCAGGTTTTGTCGTTCTTTTCCACACTGTTACACTTTACTCACTCTCAGTGTCACTTTTTTCCTTACACTAGCACAGGAAGACAAGTTATGCCTGGAATTCAAAAACATCCTGTCACTGTGTAAAATCTGTAGCTCACCACCCGATTAAAGTTCAACTCTTTAATCTTTGAGAATCTGTGTTGCCCACGGGTTTCCTGGACAATATTTAATCCTCCGTAAACAGTGAGAGATTGTTTTAACGGGACAGTCAGTTGGCTTGTTGTTTTTTACTGTGAGTCACTGGCCAGAGTAACAATGAAGCTAGAAATGGATCTAAATCCATGCTGACTTTGTCTGATGATACCACTGCCTTCCAAATGCCGAGTTATAAAATCCTTGATAATAATCTAGCAACTTCCCCAGTACCGACATTAGGCTCACTGGTCTATAGTTCCCTGTTTTCTCTCTACCTCCCTCTTTGAATAGCAGGTTTACATTAGCTACCCTCCAATCTGTAGGAACCAGTCCAGAGTCCAAAGAATTTTGGAAAATAACCACCAATGGATCTACTATTTCCAGGGCCAATTCCTTAAATACTCTGGGATGAAGATTATCAGGAACTGGAGATTTTTCCATCTTCAATCCCATTAATTTCCCCAAAACCATTTCTCTGCTAATGCTGATTTCCTTCAGCTCCTCACTAAAACACTTTCAGAACTTCTGGTCCATTATTCATGTCTTCCTTTGTGAAGACTGAAGCAAAGTACAAATTTAATTCCTCGACCATTTCTTTGATTCCCCGTTATGAATTCTCCCGTTTCTGACTGTAAGGGGCCTACATTTGTTTTTGTCAATCTTTTTCTCTTTAGATACACATGGACCACTTCCTGCCACTTTCAATAGCCTCTTTCCCTTTCCTTCATGTCTGGGGAACTCAGTATCTTACACCAAACCACAAACCTTCATCAAGTTTTCTCCTCTCCTGAATCACCTCCGACTTGCTGCATACCTGTCCCCCTCTCTATCTGTAGGCTGGAGCTTTCTGAAAGTTGGTTTCCTCCATCAAAGATCCACAAGTTCTGAAAGTCAGCTTTACAATCAGCTGTTAAATTGTTTGATAGACCTGTGAATATGTAAGGGCCAAGTTCCGAGGTCTCGCAAATTCCTTCTCCACCTAGGACGTTGCTGACGATGGAACCTCAGACCTCCTGACAGAATGGATGCTTACCTTCCCAATCCAACTCCATCCCACCCTGATCCAGGGAAAGTCTGTCCGCGGGTCCTTTGGAAGATTTGCTCAGTCCACACTGGGAGATATTCTACAGATTTCCTCTTTGGGAGATTGGGATTGAGTTGAGTCCATGATGGGGTAGTTTGGGAATATCTACAATAGTAACAACAATCTATTCATTCAAAACCTTATGAATACAGTGAAATATCACATGGCAGTTCGCAGGAGCGATTGCCAAACAAGGTTTGACACTGAGCTACATTTGAAGGTCACCCAAAGCTTGGCCGAAGCGAGTGGTTTTTGGGAGTATCAAAGGAGGGATTGAGGGAAGGAATTCCAGAGGTTTGGGCCTCATGTGGCTGAGGCACGGCAGCCAATAGACACTTAGAGTCAGGGATAGCCAAGAGGCCAAAAGTGGGGGAGCGCAGAGATCGCCGCTGGAGGGGGTTACAGAGATAGGGAGGGTGTAGGGGCTGGAGGAGGTTACAGAGATAGGGAGGGTGTAGGGGTTGGAGGAGGTTACAGCGATAGGGAGGGGGTGTAGGGGCTGGAGGAGGTTACAGAGATAGGGAGGGTGTAGGGGCTGGAGGAGGTTACAGAGATAGGGAGGGTGTAGGGGCTGGAGGGGGTTACAGAGATAGGGAGGGTGTAGGGGCTGGAGGAGGTTACAGAGATAGGGAGGGGTGTCGGCGCTGGGGGAGATTACAGAGGTAGGGAGGGGGTGTAGGGGCTGGAGGAGGTTACAGAGATAGGGAGGGGTGTCGGGGCTGGGGGAGGTTACAGAGATAGGGAGGGGGTGTAGGGGCTGGAGGAGGTTACAGAGATAGGGAGGGGTGTAGGGGTTGGAGGAGGTTACAGAGATAGGGAGGGGGTGTAGGGGCTGGAGGAGGTTACAGAGATAGGGAGGGTGTAGGGACTGCAGGAGGTTACAGAGATAGGGAGAGGTGTAGAGGCTGGGGGAGGTTACAGAGATAGGGAGGGGGTGTAGGGGCTGGAGGAGGTTACAGAGATAGGGAGGGGTGTAGGGGTTGGAGGAGGTTACAGAGGTAGGGAGGGGTGTAGGGGCTGGAGGAGGTTACAGAGATAGGGAGAGGGTGTAGGGATTGGAGGAGGTAATAGAGATAGGGAGGGGTGTAGGGGCTGGAGGAGGTTACAGAGATAAGGAGGGGAGTAGGGGCTGGAGGAGGTTACAGAGATAGGGAGGGTGTAGGGGCTGGAGGAGGTTACAGAGATAGGGAGGGTGTAGGGACTGCAGGAGGTTACAGAGATAGGGAGGGGTATAGGAGCTGGAGGAGGTTACAGAGATAGGGAGGGTGTAGGGGCTGGAGGAGGTTACAGAGATAGGGAGGGGTGTAGGGGCTGGAGGAGGTTACAGAGATAGGGAGAGGGTGTAGGGATTGGAGGAGGTTATAGAGATAGGGAGGGGTGTAGGGGCTGGAGGAGGTTACAGAGATAAGGAGGGGAGTAGGGGCTGGAGGAGGTTACAGAGATAGGGAGGGGGTGTAGGGGCTGGAGGAGGTTACAGAGATAAGGAGGGGAGTAGGGGCTGGAGGAGGTTACAGAGATAGGGAGGGTGTAGGGGCTGGAGGGGGTTACAGAGATAGGGAGGGGGTGTAGAGGCTGGAGGAGGTTACAGAGATAGGGAGGGGGTGTAGGGGCTGGAGGAGGTTAC
This sequence comes from Mustelus asterias, assembly GCF_964213995.1. Taxonomy (NCBI): domain Eukaryota; kingdom Metazoa; phylum Chordata; class Chondrichthyes; order Carcharhiniformes; family Triakidae; genus Mustelus; species Mustelus asterias. The sequence goes on along the minus strand of NC_135810.1, from coordinate 1,444,675 downwards.
AGAGATAGGGAGGGGGTGTAGGGGCTGGAGGAGGTTACAGAGATAAGGAGGGGAGTAGGGGCTGGAGGAGGTTACAGAGATAGGGAGGGTGTAGGGGCTGGAGGGGGTTACAGAGATAGGGAGGGGGTGTAGAGGCTGGAGGAGGTTACAGAGATAGGGAGGCATCTAGGGGCTGGAGGAGCTTACAGAGATAGGGAGGGGTATAGGAGCTGGAGGAGGTTACAGAGATAGGGAGGGTGTAGGGGCTGGAGGAGGTTACAGAGATAGTGAGGGGGTGTAGGGGCTGGAGGAGGTTATAGAGATAGGGAGGGGTGTAGGGGCTGGAGGAGGTTACTGGGATAGGGAGGGGTGTAGGGGCTGGAGGGGGTTACAGAGATCGGGACGGTATAGGGGCTGGAGGAGGTTACAGAGATAGGGAGGGGGTGTTGGGGCTGGAGGAGGTTACAGAGATAGGGAGGGGGTGTAGGGGCTGGAGGAGGGTACAGAGATAGGGAGGGGTGTAGGGGCTGGAGGAGGTTACAGAGATAGGGAGGGGTATAGGGGCTGGAGGAGGTTACTGGGATAGGGAGGGGTGTAGGGGCTGGCGGGGGTTACAGAGATAGGGAGGCGGTGTAGGGGGCTGGAGGAGGTTACAGAGATAGGGAGGGTTGTAGGGGCTGGAGGAGGTTACAGTGATAGGGGTGTGGGGGTTGGAGGAGGTTACAGAGATAAGGAGGGGTGTCGGGGCTGGAGGAGGTTACGGAGATATGGGCGGGGGGGGCGGGGTGAGGCCATGGAGGGATTTGACAACCCAGTTATCCGTGATTAGACAGGCCTGATGTGAGTCTATATAATATTGATTTGTGCGTCTGTGAACATTAACTGATTGGTTGTCTTCTATTTCATGCAGGGATCCCAGACCAGTGTTCCCCTTCACCTTGTAACCCCGAAGGCTCCATCCTGTGTGTGGATAAGAAGGCCTCTTTCAGCTGTAACTGTCGAGAAGGATGGCATGGAGACAGGTGTCAGCATGGTATGCCTCAGACAGGGACTTTAGCAAACCGCTTTGTTCGTGCCAGGCAGGCTGCAGAGATTATTTGCGTTGAGATCCACACAGGAATTCTGGACTATTAACCTGCAACGTCAATGCCAATAGCTTTGATAGAAATGTCAGCACAGGGAAAGGCCGTTCAGCCCATCATCCCCTGTGTCCAGCCATTTACTGGAATCACATCTCCCGGCCTGTCCCCAATGTTCTCCCAGCTTCTTTCCTAAATACTTCCCCAATACGCTTCAGTTATCTTCCAGTGTCCACCTAAATATTCAATTCCAGTAAAAGATTTCCTGTCCCTTTCCATCTCTCCTTGCTTCCTCCCGCTTTAACCTGGATTTGGCCCCTGTCATCCCCTCGATACTTTCCAGGCTTGGCCTTTTACACTGTTCTTTCCTGCTTTGTTTCCATTTTTAATGTGACCCTATTTGCTTTATGATCACTATTTCCCACTTGCTCCCTGCCTTCAGACCACGATTAATCCGGTTTCATTAACCAGGCCCAGACTTTCTTCAGATGCTGAAGACCAGGAGGACAGTAATTCCCCATCACAAACATCCTGATCTCCATCAGTGAGTTTGAGTTGTGTGTTATTCTAGTCTGTCACTGCTCCATCTCCCCTAAATATCTTCACTATTTGTGCTGTCAGTACTGAGGGAGTGCCACACTGTCAGAGGGTCAGTACTGAGGCAGTGCCGCACTGTCAGAGGGTCAGTACTGAGGGAGTGCCGCACTGTCAGAGGGTCAGTACTGAGGCAGTGCCGCACTGTCAGAGGGTCAGTACTGAGCGAGTGCCGCACTATCAGAGGATCAGTACTGAGGGAGTACCACACTGTCAGAGGGTCAGTACTGAGGGAGCGCCGCACTGTCAGAGGGTCAGTACTGAGCGAGTGCCGCACTGTCAGAGGGTCAGTACTGAGGGAGTGCCACACTGTCAGAGGGTC